>NC_135856.1:27847591-28147591 GCF_031162955.1 Sander vitreus | reverse complement strand
ATGGCTACATTTACACTGGTACGTCTCTGCCCTCAGAGCTAACAGACTGAACTAGCAGCACAGAGTTTCTTATGATTGACTACCATCTGAGGAGCCACAGGGACCTACATACTCAAACGGTCTGTAGAGCATTCATGTGGATTAAAGAGGACATTTTATTTGTTCAACACCAACTGCTTGGTATAATCAAAGTGACAATCTAAAAACACTTGTTGAGTGTTAAAATCTTGAACAGGAAAAGAAGAAAATATGTTTCTTTTGAAAGAAACAAAAGACGGTGCTTGATATATTTTAGAACTTGAATTCTTAGATTTGATTATATGTTAATCACAGTGTGCAGTAGGATATGCACATTTCCTTCAATGGGCATTTTATGTGTAAATGCCACTGCTTAGAAGATTGAACACATTCTGTGTGGGAGCATCATGACTCTGGAGACTGCTAGCAAATCTGAGACCAGCAGAAATGACAGGAGAGTGGGTGATGTAACCTATTATTGAACCTATAAAAATATCTTTTAAACTCAACTTGTCCACCTTCCTTTGCTGCTATCATGGTCACATCCTCCCGTTCTTGCACTAAAAATGTGTTGTTCATGAACTAAGAAACCTTTGGCTTTGCTGAATTATATTGCATGTCTTATGGGACATCAACAAATCTTTGATTGCACACAGTAGACTATAAATACGTTGCTCTGGTAAGAAGATGTATTCAAAATATTTCCAATATTTACCCGGGGTTTGGTCTCTGGTCACGCAACTGTTAGAAACATGCCGGGTTTTTTTAGGTCAGGTAGAATCTGTCTCCGTTGATCCTGTTCGTTTGTTTGCTGCTTTCATGGCTGTACTAACGTTACAGCTGTATTGCGCTGGGTTTACGTTTTTACAGGTATATGTATATCTGGCAACCTGGCCTGGCTGTCAAACTGGTCAATGGGAATTTCAAAAGGAGAAAATACTGGCATTAGGCATTGTTGTCAGAAAATAGTGTTTCAACTTAGCACGTTTCCTTAATATCGGATGACGCATTGGGGGCATTTTTGGATTTATTACAGTAAATATATTACATATTGGACCTTTAACCAGTTAGCAATTCTAGCTATTAAATGTTAAAAAGGCCACTTTTTTTTATTGGGAACACAGTTGGTGTGCATAATACAGCACATCTAGTATATAGAAAAGAATACAATTAAAAAGGTTAAAAAAAATAAATAATTAAAAAACTATATATATATATTAATAAAATAGTATGAAAGAAAGACATGCTGACTATATGTAACCGTTACTCCTAGAGAATAATTTGTTTTTAACAGTAAACATTTGAGTAGCTTAAACAAAAAACTAGGAGGAGGTGACACTTGTTCTTTTTAAGGATTTAAATATAGTTTTGACAAGTACAATCAAAGTTGTAGATATCTTGAAACTATTTCTAGTAGTAAGAATGTAAGAATGTTATTGTGAATATCTTTAATTACCATTCTGACTAGTGAGAGAACAATTTTGACTATGAGAAATGCTATTATGGAATTAAAATGTAATTACAGATAGGAGTGTGGTTTGATTAAAATGTCGAATCTCGTGCTGGTGTGGGTCATCTCGACTTGAAAAATCTTGGATTTTTTCCCATAATGCATTGCTGTTTTTTCCACTTCCTCTTTCCGCCATATTGCAGAACCGGTAAGATGCCTTTTTACACTGTCACCTTCAATCTTTTAAGTATCTAAAGCATCTAAATGTTAAATATCCAATTTATGCGATCATATTGAAGCTAAAGTACATATTAATGATTTGGGAGGATTATCGCCTCGATTGAGAAGACGAATTTAACACAACTGGTCCTCAAATTTCATCTAGCAGTCCCTCTGCTCGGCCCTGGGAATCGATGCGTTCATGGCGCTTTGATAACTGTTAGCTTTGCGACCACATAAATGTTTTTTTGTTTTTTTTACTTTGAACAAATAAGACCTGTAAGCTGTTCGTTGATATACGTGCTTAACACAGTTTGTAGCGTACATGGTCGACACTGCGTTGACCATTACAACTGCAAGCGTTGGGAGATGCTTTGCCAATGTAACGTTATTCGGCTAGGCTAGGTAACGTTAACTATTCTGTGTGCTCATGAAGGACCATGCTTTGGCGAGTCTCTGCGTTTTACTTCAATGTCACTCAAGCAAACGCCACGTTTACTGCTGCGAATAAAACTCTGTTGGAATCAAAAGTATTTACACAACGTAACTTGCTAATGTTAGCGAAGTTGCTAATAACGTTACCTGTTTGAAATGTTGCGTTTCGTGCCATAATTGGGGCTAGCTAGGCTTTGTTAACTGGGCATAACTTTGAGCTTCACCTCTTGAACCATTATTTCCATGTGTACCTAAGAGATGCGAGATTAAATTGTGTTCCAGTCAGTGTATGACCCTACATTAAAAAATAAAATAAAAAAAGTACCTATGGAGATATAAGTAGATATGGAGGGACAGCAATTGACGATGTGGAATCACAGGCTAGGTCTTCACTCTATAGTCTGTAAAGCATTAACTGTAAAAGTAGTTTGGAGGCATTGGAAAAACAGTCCCACAGTGGGTTGTGAAATTAGGCACAGCTTCATTTCTTAGTTTAAGCTTACATATGTCACTCTAATCAGTTAATGGTTATCTTTGTGTATGCAGGCATCATGGTGCGCATGAACGTTCTCGCAGATGCTCTGAAATGCATCAACAACGCTGAGAAGCGTGGGAAACGCCAGGTCCTCCTTAGGCCCTGCTCCAAGGTTATTGTGCGCTTCCTAACCGTCATGATGAAGCACGGTGAGTGGTGTTTTTTTTTTATCATGAAACACCAAGTTAACAATCTGTCCATGTGACAATGGCAGCGCTATGGTCTAGTCAATGTATTCATTTACTGCCATGTCAAGCTGGTAGGAGATGCAAGTTACATGCAAGTGTAGTCGGTAGAAGTATGGTCAGCCACTAGCTGAACAGGTTTGAAGAGTGGTCGTGGCTGTAGAGCTTTGTGCCTCATAGCTGAGATGTAAATATCTGAGACACCAAGCTCATCAGGTAATAGTTTGAAGTGATGTAATGATTTGATGTTCTTTGTCATTTACACCTTCAGGTTACATTGGTGAGTTCGAGATCATTGACGACCACAGAGCCGGAAAAATTGTCGTCAATCTCACAGGCAGGCTGAACAAGGTAAAGTCTCTTAGTCGGCCCAACTCTGCAGTTACCATTATGTCACTGCGTTGGTAGCTGTTTGCAACAGTTCCCTCAGGTCTGCATTTCCAAATGACATAAACAGACCTTCAAACATAAAATGTTTTCGAAGCAGCTACTTTCTTTTAAACTCCTTAATTTAAAGAGTGGTGTGCCTTGCTTTTTTTGTTTGGAAAGTGGTAAATGAAACAGTCTTCCAATTGAGAGGACTACTAAAGCTATCGCAGGTGGTTCATCTTACAGTATTTAGATTTAGTTCCTGCTTGCTAGTTTGTTTGAATGTGGAGTGTTAACCAGCGTTTTTTTTTTTGTTTTAATCTTTCAGTGTGGTGTGATCAGTCCGCGTTTTGATCTCCAGCTCAAGGACCTGGAGAAGTGGCAGAACAACCTGCTGCCTTCAAGACAGTTTGGGTGAGAATCGCATACACCAACTTTTGAAACTGGGTGGCAGTGATGTAGTGCTGAACCCACTGAGGAGACATTTTGGTCCCAATGTTAACGGCAGTGGCTTGGTTTCATGCTCAACTTGCCTGCTGTGATGCTTGCTTTTGCTTGGTTGTCCTGTGCTGTTGCATTGGGAAATTAGTTTTAATCGTCTTTTCGTTCAAGAGATTTGAAGGTAGTGTTGATGATTTTGTGCTCATCTAACTATAAATCGAGGAATCTGTGCGTGTGTGCATGCACAGTACAGCAGCGGGGAGTTGCTACATCCCTAGACGGCTCATTGACTGTGGTTCGCTGGCTTTGCTATCAACCCCGGTCTCCTGGGTGAAAGACCTGCACTGTTTCACCCATCCATCACCCCAACCTGCTTCCTTGCGTGGATTTTCGGTCTTTCCTACTACGTAATCTTACAGTACCCGGTCAAGCTACTGTTATGCCTGGTGTGTCCCATACAGGTGCAAAAGGGTGCTTGTGCCGTATCTGCCGCTGAGAGCCACTGACCAAGCGTCATTATTTGACGAATTGGGAATGAGAAGGGGTTGCCCAAGCATGTTTTTGCAGTGGGCTTCCGGATTTCTGAAAAGAAATAATGCGCTAAAAACTGATTGCTGTCTACCCTACATGTAAATGATGAAATTAATCATACACAAACGCATGTTAGATGAACGCCCAGGCTCTTGGGCTCTCCAGCACGTTGCCTGAGGTTTCTCCGGCCCACGTGCTCGTAGCAGCTTCCCCAGCAGGCTGAGCCGGGCTCCCTGTTTCCTCCGCCCGGGCCCTATAGCTACCTGAATCTGTAGGTGAGCTGAGCAGCGCCTGATTGAACCACCCTCATAATTAAAGTTGTGGGGAACAAATGCTGGGAACCAAGCAATTGCAGGGCTCCAGACTGCGACCCAAATTTGAGTGTGCGACTGAATTTTACATCCAGTCGCACATGTCGACCAGTAAATGTGCCCCCTTTTTTACACATTAAACGTCGAAATTTCGGTACCTGAGAGGTGTGTGTGTGTATGTATGTATGTATGTATATATATATGTATATATGTGTATATATATATGTATATATGTGTATATATATATATATATGTGTGTATATATGTATATATATGTGTGTGTGTGTATGTATGTATATATATATATATATATATATATATATATATATATATAGTGAAAAGAAGTTCGTCTGGAGCTCTGAATTGGCTCGTTCCGAGTGAAAGTGAAAGCCTAAGCGCTCAGCATTTATTGATGCTGCCCTAGATGATTATTATGGATGGTCTTATGAAGTCATTTAAGTGCCATTTCTGTTTATCAGATGATGTAGCAGAGACAACAGGGAGTGGCATGTAAAGGTCATGAGCTGGACTGAAGCTCACATTGATGATTACATCTATTATGCTTAGATATAACATGGTTTTCGCATGTTCTCTCAATCAAAGTAGGAAGTTTGTACCCGGAAATGTTTTTCTCAGATTTGTTCATTGACTTGGTCGCCTGTAGATGGTCATCAATGAGTGATTGGTTTTATGATACCTACTGAATATTGGCTTACTTTCAGTGTTACCACCTGTTCCGTTTGGTTTGATGGTGGCCCCAACATACTCGGAAAAGCTTTTCCGTCTGATGTGCACACCATTTAATCAACCTCCCTTGAGCTGATTTGAGTAACTACCTGTGGAGGCATATATGACTGTTGCAGTTTGAGATGAAAATGATCATATTTGGGAGAGTATACTACCTACCGTATCCTGCAGACTAATAGAATCATCCCATCTTTTCCTCTATAGTTCAAATTGTCTTCATACATTTCATAAATAAAATGGGATTCATAAAATAGGTTTTCATAGCAGTTGATACGTTGGCAAACATTATAGAAGGCCCATTCTTCATAAACGGAGTAGGTTTAATCAGATGGTCAACTATGAAGGTGTTCTGTGGCTTTTTGAAGTCTTTCCGATGTAATGTAGGTTTGTTCGGTGGGGCTCTTTTTTTTGCTCCTCTGAATTGTGCCCGTTTACCGTTTTTTTTTTTTTTTTTTAAATGAATGCGCTACATAAAAATAAATGCATTGTAGTCCTTCAGTGTTCGCTCTTTAGGCTTCCGCCGACAGTACACGTGGTGTATCATTTGTTTGTGAAAATCTTTGATTCTGAGACAATTGCATGGCTGGATAACTAGCTCGTCTTGTTAAACATACTGTCAAAATTATATTTGTCAACCGTTCAGACTTTGAATCTGGCTAGCATAACATTAGCTTGCTAACAGCTGGCTCGTAGCTGAGCAGACTAGAATTCCCGTTGCTGGGTCGTATCTAAGATCCATCCTATTTACTGGAGCAGGAAACTTTTCCATTGCATAGGAACCCTACATCCTCAGGTGTTACCAGATTTTGATTGCAAAATGCATGAAAATTAGAAAATGAATGTTCTAAAAAAAAGTTCTTTGGCAAGTGACCATGGTATAAGCAGGTTAATGCCCTCCGAGGTGTTCATTATCAGGAATTACTATGGGTTGTATGGTAACGTGCTGACTTTGTTTCCACAGATACATTGTGCTGACCACCTCAGCTGGCATCATGGACCACGAAGAGGCCAGACGGAAACACACAGGAGGCAAAATCCTTGGATTCTTTTTCTAAATGTAAAGAACTGCAAATAAAAATTCAACCCCGTGAAAGCTCGAAGTCTGCTCTAACTCATTTCATACAAAGGTGTCTGCAGAGAGATGGCATTTTAAAAGGCTACGTCTTTTGTCAGGTTCAGTAGCAGTCATTGGACAAGACGGAAATCCTTGTAGAATACAAGGGTGCTGGTATGTCTATTGTTGGATAACGCAACTTAACACCTGCAAAAACATTTTTGTGCTTAAACGCCACATAAATACAAGGACTAGACAACAGGCAAACATGTCATGGAAAACATAACGGGTGTGTTGACAAGGATCAACATGGCTAAAGTACAGTCAACTATTCTTTGCTCCCACAATATTTTTAATATTTCTGCTGTGTAATATTTTGAACAGATTTTCACAGCACCAACATTACATATCTATATTAGATAATTAAAAAATGTATTTGTATAATAAGATGTCAATGTTCAACATGTGAACACACTGAAAAGCCACTGCCTATAACCCAACCCATGATCACTTCATAATAAAATGATCAGTCACAGGTGTTAACAAACCACAATGCGTAGTCAGAACCCAGGAAGGAAGTGTGTGTATAAAGTAAAATTAAGTGAAGGTGGATAAACTAGGTTGAATACCATTAATTGCAGGTATATCGACTATATATAAAAATATCTGCACAATACTTTTTCAAAGCGACATGAGGCAGCAGCTCTTAAGCCAATAGTCCAAATATTTTAAGTGCAAAAAAGATGTAAAGGAATTTGTTGAATTCAAATTAGGCAACATGTGATGCTCATTAGACTGAAAGCATAACATCAATTTTGGATTAAGTAATAGGAGTTGAAAGAAGTCAAATCTGTGGTCGTTCATGGCTCCTCACCTGATTCAAGGAGGAAATAAGAAGCTAGATCAACCTGCTGTTTTGCCTGGGCTAAGGCTCTAGGTGGCTGTGTAGAACCGAAAGTGATAATCTATCAGTCAACCCGCCGACAGCAGCTAAGGAAAAAGCTACATGAGGGCTGCATCCATAAACACCGTTTGCCTGACCGTGTAGAAGACTTGTGCCCTAACTGCAGAAAAACCTCTGTGTTACAGCTGTGTCCCCAGCAGCTTCTGAACACCCACACAGGTGATTTCAGTCTTTCTGGCTGATGAGACCTCTGCTCAGGTTGAAGGTGGGCCGGAGCAAATTTGGGAATTCATTGGGTCACAAATTTTATCTACATATAAGAATGATAAAGCGGTCCTTTGTCCTGCCCTTTCAGCTGCAACAAAGCACACAGGAGGCAGGAAGAAGTAGTCAATCGGTCTAAGTGCTGCCACACCGCACCAAGAATCTAATCAGCCAGAATAACTAGAAACACCTGCGTGTGCAGTACAAAGCCCTGGCTTTCTGCTCCTGCACTCCTCACACCAGTGTGACCTTTCCCATGCTCCTCAGTGTATTTTGTCTTGTCCCCCACCTCTTCTTTTTTTTTTTTTTTATTAATACATTTTTAAAGTGAGGGGTAATGCTGTACGTATCAAAAAGAACTTCTTTAGCGTGCACAGACTGAAAGAAGCAGGGGCTCTATAGATACATTTCATTTTTTATATATATATATATATATATATTAGATGTATTCCCAGAGATGTCCCTGCATCCACCTTAGCTGCTCACAGACAATGGTTGTAATTCACACAGCCACAAGAGGTATTTTTGGGGCAAATGTCAACAAATGTTCAACCAAAAATCGTATAGCATCGCATCTCATCTCTGCATTTCATTTTTAAATATTAGAATCTACACTCATCAAATTATACTAGTCAAATTTGTCAGAAAGCTGCATCTCCTGCAAGTCCTGAGCTTCTTCTTGCATCATACACTTGGACATTTTCTGTGCAGTTACCGCTACAGGCTCCCATCTGCCAATATCCGAGTCAGGTTATTATTTCGGTTGGTGATAAATCATCCTCTTTAAAGGGTAGCTACCGTTTTTTTCAACCCTATTTTCCTATGTTTTTGTGTCTAAGTGACTGATGGGAACAACAACCTTTGACATCGGTCCATTATTAAGCGAGATCTCTGCAGTCGGCAGCAGAGAAACAAGCTACAATGGAAGTTAATAGGGCAATTGTCCAGCTTGTATTTATGTTCACAAAAGTGCTCGTTTTGCCACTGACAGACTCAGATTAATATTCTAAGTGTCTGACAACATTATGGAAAGGATTTCTAAGGAGGTCTTGTCAGAAAATCAGATTCACCCTCTCCCTCTGTCTTTCTCTCCCTCTCTGCTCTATCGCACATCTCCATGCTGTTTAATGACCTTAAAGGATGACAGAGTAAAAAGGGAAAGAGATTGATCACTCTCAAGGAGCTTAAAGCATCCAGCCCTGTAATCCTTAAACTAATCTTTGCTTAAAGATGCAGTTTGTAAGTCATGAAGTTTGTTTGGGCATGTTGTACACAACATCATGTTTTTCCAACTGAGCCCAGCCCTCCTCCCAACCCGTAAGAAGAGCTCAGACAAAAAGAAAACACAAGATATCTCTCACATGAAATAATCAAAAATGGTTGTGTTCATGTTCTGTAGGACCCCATCGCTCCTAGTAAGAAGCTAAATGAGAAATAATGTTTTCAGGGTCTTTAAAGATACATTCACAGTCTACATCAGCAATAAAGTCAATAAATATTTGTCAAGTTTCTTTTTACGTGTTGCTTCTTTCAATCAACATAAACCCATTTGTATTAAAACTGGGAAAACTAAAGACGACAAGACTTGATTTATTCATTCTTTGGCACACCCAAAGCGTCAATTTAATCCACTTATTCCAGAAAGTACAAAAGTTAGATTCTTCATCACATCCTACTACAGACCAATGAGAGCATTTAGTGACATTTTGTAAAGCTGGAGACGCTCAAAACCTCAAGCAATGCCAACATTCAGGAGTGGTGACATGTATTGCATTTTTGTTAAGGGTAAACAAAAAATGTCTATAAAATGAAAATGAAATTGGCAAAATTTGTGATAAATCATATTTTCCCAGCATATGCACATTGCCCACATTTAAGTGCCAATGATATTTAACTATTAGGCTCCATGTACTGCTTCAAGTGAAAAACAAGGCTCAGTACATTCTTCAGTCAGTGTAGCTACATTCAGACACACATATCAAATACAAAAAGAAACAGCAAAGAGTCTTTGGCACAGCAGCAACAGGGACAGAGGGGAAGTAAACTGGCAAAGGGACCACGGAGATCTCTTCTATGACATGAGACCTTGGAATAGCAACACAAGCTTTATTTATTTTTTATAAAACGTTCTGTCCAGTGTGTTTGTGTTGTGTAACTGCTATGACAAAGTTTGTGCGCCCGACATGTGGTTTGTGGTGCGATTCAATCTGGACTCCAGAGCTATTACTAGGTGAACGTCACCTTTCACAATATGCTCGCGTGAACCAAATCAGAGTTCATTTGACACCCTAAAATACAACATGGTTCCATTTAGACCGGTCAGATTTTAAGGTCATATGATATAACATTATATAAATTACAGACAAAGGTTTTTAAAAAAAAATAAAAAATTAGGGTGCCTCATGTTGGAGACCTTTGTTGGACATGATAACTCTCTCTCTCTCCCCTTGTTTATGGTCTGTCTACGCTATTAATTATCCAGTCATAAAGTTAAAAAAAATACCTTCAAATAAGTTACAAAGAGGGTGTGTTTTCCATCTGTTTGTTAGCAGGATATCTCTCAATTGCAGTGGTGGAATGTAACGAAGTACAAATACTTCATTACTGTACTTAAGTACATTTTTCACGTATCTGTACTTTACTTAAATAGAATCAATAGTGCATACTTTTAAATTTTACTTTGTTACATTTTGCAGCAATTATCTATACTTTCTACTTCACTACATTTCTACAACGTTCCGTTTCATTTTCGGATCAGTTTTTCCCCCTGCCAAAACGACTTCCTGACCGTCACACGTTTGTCTCACCAGTGAAGTTTGGTTGCGGTTGCTACCAAAGATTCTAGAACGCTAATCTTTGACCCAATCAGAGCCCTATAAGGCTCTGGACCAAATCAGGTATGATCCTTCTAACCAAAGATTCTAGAGCCCGGCCCCTTCCGCTTTTCCAACGGCTGCATAGTCTGGTGTGGTGCCTTAGCAGATGGAGTCTGAGCCTGAATCAAAAAGCCACCAATGGCCGTATTTACAAGAATTATTCAAAATCACAGGAGCAAAAAACGCCTCGTGGCGGTTCCTATGTAAACTATGCCTGCCCCGAAAAAATTAGCTGCTGGCCTTCAAGAACTCTCCTTCAAATTTGCAATCTTGCGAAATGCGTCTTGACATACAGCAATCGTAACAAAAGAACACGGTTATGGCTATTATAATAGAATATAGAATAAATCGTTACGCAAGTACTTTTACTTTTCATAAAGTACATTTAAAATCAGGTACTTTTTACTTTTACTTAAGTAGGGTTGTCATTGTGGTACTTCTACTTTTACTAAAGTAAAAGTGTCTCTGGTTATTTGTACTTTTACTTAAAGCGCAACTCTCGCCAAAATGCAACCTAGGGTCTTTTTGTGAATGTACCCGAGTCAAACTTTCATTTAAAAGCATATTTAGGACGGAAGCGCCATTTTTTAGATTTACCGTATTCTCGTTTTTCGGTCAAATGGCCTTTTGAATGGGAGTGCTAGGAGCACTTTTATGCTAGCATCAAAAAACACTAAGAAGGCTCGACACAACATGAAACTCTGCTCCAAGTATCTCCAGGGGCTCTACACATGAACTCCAGCGTTGAGAACAGTGTTTGTGTACACAGAGTTTACTAAAAAGAAAGGTTTTAACAACTCACCATAGCTCGTGTTGTTTCCGGCTGCTAACACCTCGGCAGTCAAAACGAGTCGATATCAAAACAAGTAGCCACAGATTTAGTATATCCCTTGTGCACCGGTGTAGTTAAGGTGTAGAGCACCTGGCGATACTTCGAGCAAAGTCTCATGTTGTGTCGAACCTTCTTAGTGTTTTTAAAAATAGCTATTTTGAGGCTAGCATAAAAGTGCCCCTAGCACTCCCATTCAAAAGGCCATTTGACCGAAAATACGGTAAATCTTAAAAGTGGCGCTTCCGTCCTAAATATGCTTTTAAACGGAAGTTTGACTCGGGTACATTCACAAAAAGACCCTAGGTCGAAATTTGGCGAGAGTTACACTTTAAATACTGCGATTCAGTACTTCCTCCACCACTGCTAAATTGTAAACGTACTTCCATTAAATCTGGTGCAATGGGCCAAGGGACAAGGGATTCATTTTAGGGCATTTCTTTAGTAACCTGACGCTCCAGATGGTTTGTTACACAGAACCATGTGAGAAGCTGTCGTTGAGAAACTGTTTGGGAAAAGTCAGGCACCTTTCAAAAAAATACCTGGCAGGTGATTGTCTATCACGTCTGCCAACATTCGAGGCCGTCACACACACACACACACACACACACAAACCGCACACACAGAGCTGCCAGTAGCTCCTCACCGGACGCCGATTGGTCCGGTTCACTGCTGTCCGGACACAAACACATTACTTGAAGCCTGGCAAAATGGATTTTCGTGCCGTGCAAAGTCATTCTTTTTGGCCATTATGGAACATTTTTGCTTTATTCCAATTACTATAGCACTTGAGAGAAAACAGCTGCGTTTCTCCTGGACTGAATTTGAGTTGGTTGCTTTGCTTTAAAAACTAAAAAAAGGACTGTAATGTAGAGTAAGGATGCAGGAATCTTCACACATCAGCCAACTCAGAGCTTAAACCTGTGCCCTAACGGTACATGGTTATATCTTTTTTTTTTTTTGCTGCAACTTATTAAAAAGCTCTTCCTTTGACCGTGTTCTCCAGGTCTCCTCATTTAAGAACTGCACTGTGTTTGTTTCCTTCAACCAAAATCAGGCAGTGCTCCAGTAACAGAATCCCCCAATGTCTTGAACATGTCAGTGACTTTTTTTAAAACTCACCGAAAGCCTTTTTCCTGAATTTGTTTAGAGGAAACACGTTGCTGAACTATTCCGAATACAAACATTCCGATGGAGTTACACGTTAAAAATGTAGTTTAAAAACATTTACCATTATTAATATGACAAATGTATGCAGCTTCTGTGGAGGTATGCAGTCGGAGTGCTTTGTAATTTAATCTTAAAATTGTTTCTTGATCAAGAGCTGCAAAAAAACCCTAATGAATCTAAAAACTCAAGCCATATAAAAACTTTTTCACAGCACTGTATCTTCCCCCAAAACAGTATGGGCTTTACAAAAGCAATAAAGGGGCACTGTAAGTTCACCAGTGTGTGTGTGTGTGTGTGTGTGTGTGTGTGTGTGTGTGTGTGTGTGTGTGTGTGTGTGTGTGTGTGTGTGTGTGTGTGTGTGTGTGTACACACAGAGTATGGAGTGCAGAGTCATGCTATTGCGATTTGGCGTTGGGTTGCAGATAGTAGGGGTGAAACAGTCTCTCATGGGAGCAGATGTGCAGAGCTGCGTGCGTGTGCATCAGTAACCGTGGAAACCGTGAGGTGAAGTAGCTGATGAAGCCTTCGGGCAGCTCACCGAGAGTCTCCTGCACCTCCGGTGGCAACTCGTGGTAGTGATGCTTCTGTAACATGCAACGTTAACATAACACGTGTCAGAGTGGGCCTGCTTGTATAAAGAAACATACGTGTTGAAATAAGCATGCTGACCTTATTCCTCATGGCTCTCAGCAGATCTCGGACTGAGTTTCCTTTATACGTCCTGAACCGCCTCAAGTCTGGAACGTACACAGGAAAGGGACCATTGATGTCTTTGTCATCCTGCACAGGTGTAAACAGTGCAGCTACGTGATACTAAAGGCCTTTTTATGCTTCTGCGTAGAATTGACGGCGTACCCCCGCAGACCCCTCTGCGTCTACGCCGGACCCTACGCCTGACTGCACCTCTCGAAAAATTTAACTACACGTCAGAGCGACACACGTCGCTCGGCCGTGGCTTGGTAGCGTTGCATTTCCCTCTGACTCATTTCCTGGTTCTCCTTCTCCATAAACAACATGAATTCAAGGAGAGGGTTCACTTTTCCTGCTACAGATTTCCCACCGTGGTCAGAAAACACAGGGGAGACACTTTGTTTCTCTCACTATGACACTAGAGTCGCTACTCGCTCCGGAGCTAATCGCCATCACTCTCTCACTTCTCTCTCGCTCCCTCACACTCCCCACACACACACACCCACACACACACACACACACACAAGTATAAACATCAGGCCACTTATGTAGGCTGAAAGCTCTGCGTGGAGCCTCTGCAGAACCATAAAAAGGCCTTTAAGTTAAGTGTAACGTGTGTACCTGTCTGTAGAGGCACAGAGATATGCATCCTCCAGTTGGTTCGAACCACTGCTCTTCCTGCAGTCTCCAGTTTGACCACAATCGGACTGTCTGCTGGTTCCTTCTCTATGCGGTCACTAACGTCCTACATTCGTACGCACACAAAACACAAACACATTGTTTCATGGAGAGAGATTGGGCTGAGCAAAACAGGAGGAAACACTACACTACCCAGGTATACATGCATACTCCTCTTACACATTTCCTGCTCGGGAAATGATGAACAAACATCTAATAAGAGCTTTTAAACCAGAAGAAAAATAATGACTAGTAGTCATGGTCATAAGGACCTTTTAGTATCACAAGAGAGACAGCAGCTGATTTAACACACCTGGAAAAAGAGCAGCTGCTTCTCGGGGCTCCAGAAGAACGGATGTTTGAGCACACAGGCGGTGGAGGGCCGGGCGGAGGGCTCGCCACTGATCATTTGCTCGATCAGATCCTGTGCTATGACGTCATCTGATTTGGAGGGAGAAACCGTTTTCAAATTTTCATTTATTATTTTGCTGTTTGTGCCATCAGCAGATTTTTATGATTATTATTATTATTATTACTATAATAATATAAAAGTCCTTAAAGACGCTTTACACACAAATATAAGCCAAATAAGCAGTAATCATTTTAATAAAGACAACGGACAACGTGATATCATGACTTCGCGTAAACATACACGCCACTTTCCTAAAGCCAAGGGGCGTGTTATCTGTACGCATTTTGAGCTATCCGCGTATATGTCTATGCTCTATACAGCGGACGGCAGTCTGCAACGTCACAGCGTAAACATACACGCCACGTGGCACTTTCTAAAGGCGCGTGGCGTGTTATCGCGAGGCTACGGATGGGTTTAAGAAACGTCACACGCGGGTTGGATTTAGGAAAAGAAGAACGGGGTTGGGTTTAGGAAAACAACAAACGTGGAAAGGAAACATCACAAGCGGGACACAAAGTCACACGCGGGACGCAATCCCCGCTCTCCTGGCTGAAAGTCCTGTGTTTTACCCATCCTCCACCCCGACCAATCTCCCTACGCGGATTTTCGCCCTTTCATACTACTCGCTACGGCGTCTATTCACACGCAATCGCAAGGTAATGCAAGTCAATGGAGGCCAAACGGCGTTGATAAACGCGCTAAAAAACGAGTATGCGTCTTGATAACACGCTAATAATGGCATACGAATTGCCGTGTCATACATACGCGACTTCATGAGATCAGTCTGCAATAGAAATAAAATAGCAAGATCAGCGTCTTAGTTGGGGAAGGTGAGTCTGAAAAGGTGGGTTTTGAGGGCCTTTTTGAATGATGACAGTGTGAGGGCATTTTGGATGTGGTTTAGTAATGATTTTCAGAGAGTTGGGGTGGCGACTGAAAACGTCCTGACACCCCAGGGGCGAGAGGAAGAGTGGCTCCAAGGTGGCGTATTTGGGTGGAGGGGGTGACAATGGAGCCATTGATGTTGAGTGAATCTGGCCCAATGATTAGGATTTCTGACTTATTGCAGTCGAGTTTCAGAAAGTTTAGGCTGTGGTGAGGGTGGAGTAAGTGGCAGCAGACATTATACACAGAATACAGCCTGCAACATTTTTGGGGGGTTTTGTGCAATTACGACAATGTCTGAAAATTACACGTAAACCATAAAGAAATTGTAATTATTTAAAAGGGACTCATCTTGGAAGGTAGTTCTACCCAAGAGGCGCAAGTCATAGCAAAACAACCACTGGGTTACTCAGCGTATTTTAAAGGAAATTGGATTGTTGAGGTGCGATTTGACCATGGTGGTTCAGGACGTAAATGTGTTTTCCCTACTATGGCCACGCCAAGACCCGCCCTTCAATAGCAGCTCGATAGGTTGGGGATAGGCATTGACCTCGAGTGGTTAAGGTTAGGATAGCTGATTGGTCAGGGGATAGGACCTGTACAAATCGGGTTACGTTACCTTGCGTAAGCATGGACGCCTGGCCAATAGTAGTGTGTGAATGCTATTGAAGGGCGGGTCTTAGCGTGGCCATAGTAGGAAAAAAGATTTCGCGGACAGGACTGGATCTTTTAATGCAGGACATGGAGGTGGTTGGGTACATTTAAAGTCTCTCTTCTTTTATGCAGAAGTATTGTGGAGGCATTGACTGAACTAGCTTTTATTCTGGAAAAAAAATTAATTATGATTACACATGAACCAAGCCAAGACATGCGCAATGACCTCTCTCACCATGTATGTCGTCCATAAAATGTGAGAGTGAATATTCTCCTGACAGGATGTTGACCTGCCGTCTTAATGAATCACCAAAGGGGTGCTGCCCCCTGCTGATCACAAAGTAGAACACACAGCCTGCTGAGAACACGTCCACCGCTGCTGTCTGTACAGAGAAGAGGAGAAACACAAAAGACTCATGATACCTCGCATTTCCTCAACCTTGGGGGTCAGCTGAGTTTTTGGTTTTATATGAATTTATTTAGACAAAAAAAAATGTGGTTTGAATTATTCTTTTATAGGACATGTGGTCCATGCTCTTGAACCTAAAATACCAAAGTATCCATTAAAGTATCCAGTACCATTCAAATTCGCATGATAAACTAAAAACTGGGTCACAGACCCTCAAGCTAAATATGAACCTGTTTTTAATCATCTATTCATTTTTTTCCAAACCATTTTAGCTAACAAGTTGACTTGAATGTTCAAAGAAAGACAATTGTGATGTGTGTGCATTCTACCGGTTTGTTGCCCGGAGTATCTCGCAGTACTTCGGGAGCTATCCACCCATCAGTTCCTGGTATTCCTGACCTCAAGGAGAAGCTGCTCCGACCGTCTGGGATCTTCTTACAGAGTCCAAAATCAGAGATGAGAGCTCGGACCTCACCCAGCGCACTGGGACCAGAAAGGAGGATGTTTCTAGGCTTCAGATCACGATGGACTAAAGGGATAGACGTTTTTCAGAATGAGGAGGAGGAGAAGCTTTTAGCTGTCCAAGTTAAGCAGTGGAATCCCTTCGAAACTGAATTTGTGCATGCACTTGTGTGTTTACATGTAAATGTACTGTATGTGTGTGTATCTCAGACCTATGTTGAGCGAGTGGAGGTGTGAGAGGCCACACATGGTCTGTCCCAGCAGAGTTATAGGATTCACCTCAGGAAAGCAAGACGGATCCTCCACATACTGCAGAGAATACAGACACACAACAACATGCACAAATATATGTTAGTTTTGTTATTACGGGATGTAATTTTAAATGGCATTCAAGTATGGGATGCAAATGGGCAACAGCTTTATAACAATAGTAAAAAGTCAACTAACAAGGCCCTGAGGTGCTGACCTGTTGCAGGGTGGCAGCGCACAGCTCGATGGCGATGTAAGTGAAGAGGCGGTCTCTCTCTGTGCAGAAATATCGGATGACGTACGGGTGAGTGTCAGACTCTCGGAGGAGCTGCACCTCACGCTCTGCTACCTCGAAACACTCCGGCAGTATTCGCTTCACCGCTACGTGGCGTCCATCAAAATGACCCCTATAGTCCCGAAAAAAAAGAGGGCCATAACATATTATGCACAGTACTGTATGTGATTCGGAACAATATGGTTTATCTCGCAGGTTTTGTATGGTTTAGCCCATTAACTCAAAACTACTAAGAAATATTTATTTTGATTTTTCACTACGGTATGAAAACCAACTAGGTGTTTTTCATTAGAGACATTTTGACACAGTAGAAAAAAAACAAATAATCAAATGAATGATGGCTGAATTCCATTTAGCTGCTTCAGTTTCAGGGTGTTGGTATTGTGCATGATGGCTCACTGGGACTATTGAATAGAACAGCCATTATGAATGTTATTAGCAACACCTGTGCTTTCCCTACTGTGACTAGTCAGAAGGTCTTTTGCTGAAGCAAACAATTTGTTTGAGATCACAGTGACCATTAAGTCTTTTTAGCAGGGTTCCCACACCTTCGTCAACATCAAAATCAAGGACTTTTCAGGGACTATTCAGGCCCAATGACCTAAATTCAAAGTCCCAACACGGCATGGTGCGAGACAGTGCTGCTGATGACTGTGATGGCAGCCTATGTGGTCGCAGCCTCTAACACCTATTCTCTTAGCCCTCTTGTATTTAGAGATTGTGTGACGCTTACCTACAGCACCAAAACTAATTCCTTGTGTGTGTAAAAAAATGTACTTGGCAATTAGCTTTTCTGATTCTGATGTTAGGTTAAAAAAATATATATATATAAAAAAAAACTTCAACTTCTATTCTTGCACAAAATATATAAATGCAAGCACTTTCAATGACCCGTGTCTATTTACATTTATTTTCAAAAACATTGAAGGCCTTGATTCCCCCCCCCTGAAATTCACAAACTTTTAAGGATTTCAAGTGCCTGTGGGAACCATGACAAAGATTACGTAACATACTCTTTACAGAAGTTTGCCTTTTTCAAGCAGGGACTGTTTAGAAAACGGTTTATCTGATGTTGTGTTTACTGATGCTCCAACATCCGAGATTCGACAACACCACAACAAATAACCAAATAAAGGGGGTAATAAACAAAAGTCTTCCTGGATGGTAAGAAATCATTCTTATGAAAATGCTTGACAGAAAGGTAAAGTACACCTGTTTTGCACTTCATGATCAAAAACATGCAAATCCATAACTATGTTCCTTTCATTAACTGTTGAAATAGCGCCGTTTTAAAATACACGTACTGTACCTGAAGACAAAAGTTCCCGCTGTGCCGTGTCCGAGCACCTCAGATGGAGTGAAGGAGATTTTACCCACCCGCACTTCCTCACCGTTTCCTATTGAGAGACACAGGACAGGAAGAATGAAGCAGCATGGAATTCATCTCATCTCAACGGTAAGCGACAGGAAGGAAAGAATACACAGTTTGGTGTTTTACCTGCTGTGGGATTGTGCCCTGTGGTGCCATTTGTATCGACATCTGAGGAGCTGCCGCTTCTGTGAGCGTGAGGACTTGGTGGAGGGTCAGCAGATGCAGGCTGAGAGTCTGGATACAGAGAAGGGATACAGTATGAATGGGGCTCTTGTTCTGTACCCAATGTAATCAAAGAATGAATAATTGGTTACAAGATGTCTAGGCTTTGAGAAAAAGTATGCTTTAACGTTACTTTATGCATTTTAATAATTATTCATTTGCGCAATGCAAAGAAAAGATGTTCAATCAATGAACTGGACCCCAAGGTAAATAAGAAACAGCATAATAGAGAACTTGTTTTAGGATGCTTACCACTGGAGGGGTTTGTGTCAGTAGAAAGGGTTGTTTCCGAAGAAACTGAGGTCCCTCTCTGCATGTTGGTCTGCATGCTCGTCTGCATGTTGTTCTGAGTGTTATTCTGCATGTTGTTATGCATTCGCTGGAGGCGAGACTCAAAGGCCTCCTCCAGCTGCCTTTGAGCTTTCAGCTGATGAGCTGCACGCTGGAGAAACACACACAGATAGAGATGGAGTTTGAGAGATCAGTATTGAGATTATTGAAGAGGACGATGATCTTCTTTGAGAAAAGATTATAAAAAGGTAATAAGTATCTCCTTTGCAATGCTGATAAAGCCTCTGAACACCCACAAAGGTGATTTCAGATATTCTGGCTGATTAGACCTATGCTCAGATTGAAGTGGGTCAGAGCTTTTATTAGGTCACAAATCTTGTCTACCCCAACAGGTGCAACAAAGCTAACAAGAGACTCAGGAGGCCTGTACTACGAAGCAAGATTTGGCGTTAACGAGGTAACTTCAGGTTCAACCCCAGGTTTTCTGTACCACGACGGTGGCTGTTGTTACCGGGTTCAATCGCCGTGGTAACTTATGCTGAACACCTAACCTGGTCGGGAGCAGGTTAAGTTGGAGATTAGAGACCAACCGGTGTTAAAGCACCACCTACTGACCAATCAATACTCGATTGACAACGCCGTCACCATTCTTGGAAGATCCGGCGGAGCTCAGTGCGCGGAGAGGGGGAGGGGGAGAGAGAGAGAGAGAGAGAGGGACGGAGAGAGAGAGGGAGAGAGAGAGAGAGAGAGGGACGGAGAGAGAGAGGGAGAGGGAGAGGGAGAGAAAGGGAGAGAAAGAGAGAAAGGGAGAGAGAGAGAGAGAGAGAGAGAGAGAGAGAGAGAGAGAGAGAGAGGGAGGGATGCGCTCATAAAAGTTAAAACATTTAGAGACCGACAACCCCGTTAACATTCCCTGATGGGTATTTTTATGAAATATATAGATTTTAATAGGAGGGAATTACATATAGGCTATCGGCATCTTGAGCCGTGTGTTGCCTGTTAACTAGTTGTTAACCACCGTTGTGAAACAGCTTATGCGGGACCGCGGTAGTTAGGGTTAGTGAAGCCGGGTAACTGAAATCAATCCAGGGCATGTTGATCTTGATTCATAGTACAGGCCTCAGGAGATCAATCAATCAGTCTAGACACACCCACACAGTCCTAGGAACAGGTAGAATCAGCGAGAACACCTGTGTTGGAGTTTAGGGCCTTAAACACAGCAACTAACATTTAGCCCAAATGTTGTGATAGCAAATTTTACCAAACAGAAATGCAGCCAAACAGAGATTACATTTTAGTTCAGCTACAGTTAAAGACGCCATGGGGAGTTTTCTTATAAACAAACAAAAGTTATGTTAACATTTATTGATACTCACTATGTGTATCCTTAAGGTCTAAAAAAAAAATGTGTTGACTGTATTTCCTTTCTCATATAACATTTGCAAAGCCGGTTTTTCTTTTAATCCACGTTCACTAGCAATCCGTCTTCTTCTTCCTGGCTTTTCTGGTACATTGATGCATATATTAGGAGTGTTACTGCCACCTAATCAGTGGAATAGTGTGAAACCATTTGCCACCCACATGTGTCACCCATGTGCACACACGCATGCATGTGCATCCTTGTAAGCGTGCACAAGATAAACAAAACAGGGATTCACATATAGAAAAACAGCCCCATAGCACTACTAGAGTTCATTAACTCCACAGGATAACCTTAATCTCTTGCTTGCACCATTAATATTGCTTGATATCGATGCAGTTTGCCACTATTTATTCATATCATTGAGAAAAACATCTGGAGAAAAAAAAAAAAAAACTGCATCTTAAAACACATGCATCTTAACAACAGACAGACACACAAACTCACAACGGGGTACGTGAGCGCGAAGGCCAGCCATCCTCCCAGCAGCAGTGTCAGAACAGCCAGAGTCAGACTGTCCGGAGTCATATAGACAGGCAGCACAGCGACCGGTCTCTGGGCCTGTTCAGTTGTCCTCGCATCAACCCCTCCTCTATTAGCATTAGTGTCGCTATGGCTACCAGCAACTGTCTGAAACTTGAAAGGACACGACAAGACAACAGGGATAAGAAAGAATGGAAATATAACGAGGTTTCACTTGTTTTTCATCTGTGTTTGTCGTCATTGTACTCTGTTAATGAGTTTATAATAAATGGAAGTTAAAAGGGGCATTTAGTAGTTTTCACATCAAAGCCTTGGGCTCTGAGACAGCTTGACGTGTGCTATAACAGACAGTAGAAACCTGATAGAAGAGGATTATTGTCTGATATCATTCCTGTAATTGACTGACTTCCGGATGTAGACTGCCACAGTGACACAAGTAGTTTGGAGCTGGGACTCACGTAGCGCTCATGGTAGTAGGAGGCATGGGAGGCGGAGGAGGCAGAAGGGCGGGGGGGGATGACTGCCTCACCGGACCGCTGCAGGCCGACTGGGAAATCCCTCAGCATGGTGGTGTGAGCCACTGGAGGAAGCTCGTGATGACCTAAAACACAGATATAATGCATTTAGAGCTGCTTGAGTGCTGCATGGTGAGGGGTCACTTTTCTGTCTGGTCAATAAATCAAAGACTTATTTCAGTTTTGAGGGAATTTTGTGACCTTTCTTCTTTAGCCAGAGTTCTAGCTTTCAAGCTGAACATGAAGCTTATTTTTTCTTAAAACTTAGATTCCCATGTAACCCAGCAACAACAGGGATTAAATACCTGATGGTCATTTTGAAGTTAACATTTTTCTCATCTAATATTTTTTACAGAACCTTGATAATTACTCTGAGGTTTGGAAATACATAATTATATTAGTTTTTTTGTGTGGCTGTAAGCACATGTAACCAGGAAACTCAGTAGTGAAATACACCCATTTATCAACGTGTGTGTGTGTGTGTGTGTGTGTGTGTGTGTGTGTGTGTGTGTGCGCGCGAGCGAGCGAGCGTGTACCTATTAGCAGCCAGTGGTTTTTCCGGCTGTTTGTGCTCCCTGGTGGGTAGCGTACATCAGTGGACGGTGTGATCTCACACTCCCCCCGCTCTCTGACCGTCACTCCGGCCGTCACTGGACCCTCAATTCGAGCCAAGGTCAGTCCCCGAGGCTGCCATGGCAACAAGAAGCACAAACCAGTCACATAACAGCTATCTTGTTATCGCTTTGATCATTATCAGTTCCTCACTGTCCGACACACCTGATCTGATGCACTGTAATAACTTATAATGTTCTCTGTTAAAGCAGGAGGGAGAATAACCACAGGTGCATGACTTGAATGTGAAAGGTAACAGGTTGTGTGAATGCAGTTATGTGATAAAAAAAAAATTGATTATATATTTAAACTCACCACTAACGAGATTCCATGGTGGACAAGGGAAGTGGAGGCGTAGAGGTGGGAGTCCAACTTTCCTACATAGAGAGTGGGTCTTAAATAGTAAAAAAAAAAAAAAGTAACGTTATTCCCTCAGCCAGTGACTTTTTAATTTATTTATGAGGACAACTCAAATATGTACAAAAAGATTTTAATGAAATGGAATGGATTAATTGGTCTCGGGACTAGAAAGAACTGATTGGATCTTGGGATTTCTAGAAATATATAATTAACGGAAAAAAATGAAGATGCAGACTAGTTTTGAATTAAAGTTGTATGTTTTTGTTTTTTTTCATCATAGTATTGCCACAGAAAATCCTTTTTTTTTTGATTGAGTGGCATGTGTCCATTCAAACATATAAACAGACACCTTAAACATAGTTCCAGCCAAGAGTTTAACAACCACTGTAAATCAGTGCACCAGGTACTGTATATTAAACTGCAGTACTAGTACTAGTACTAGACTACAAACAAACTTGAAAGAAGGAGAGCCTTGTAGTTACCACTTTCATAATTTGTGTAATCAGACAGATGCATCACTGTTGGACTGAACATCACAAGGATCTTAAAGCTCTTTCGTGTGCATGTTCATACACTTTCTCTTACACGAGTTGTGTTTGAGCGGTGGCTTGCTCCTTCACAAACTGATAGCTCCACTTTAACGTAGAGTGTGCGTCTTCATGGTCGTTGGCAGAGGAGAAGGTGAGGAAGCGTAGCGTTTCCATGGCGAGGGACAGGTGGGGGGCATGTCTTAGTGTGTCGCCAGAGTACAGATAGACCCCTACGACGGGCGATCCATAGTTCTGACTCCACAAGACGTCACCTGGAAGACAAAAACACACACGGCATTACGAGTGTGTTGAGATGAAAATAAAGAAGCCCATCGACCTCATACATATATAAGTGGTGGTAAAATATTCACAGAGTAAAAACCACACACCTTCCCCTACCTGTCTCTCTGTCAACTGTCACAACAAGTCCATCACCACTCGACACAAGATGGGCCATCTCTGGAAGTGTAACAGGTCACAGGTCAATTTTGCATTAGCTGGAATGTCACATCTTTGGGAGGTTTTTACACACACATTCTTGCAGGTTTTGCACTTGAACTGGTTGTTTTAAACAACCAGCAACTAGCACTCACAGAACACATACCTCCAACAAGCTTGCGCAATCCTCTAAATTTGTCATATATTGTTTTAATGTTTATAAAAATGTAAATCTATACCTCAAACAAAATCAGAAACAGAACATATTTTTTTCATTTAAGTAAGTGCAGTAGTTCATGAGCAAATAGGAATAAAGTTCAAAATACTCTATTTTAAAATGTTGGGAAATCCTTAAAATAGTTCCTGGAGACAAACCTGCATCAAAATATGAATTACTCATGGTTTAACATGTTACTTATTTGACTGAAATCTGTTGACAGACATTCTGCGGACAAACAAACGGGACTGAAAACAACTCCTTGGTGGATGTGAACAACTAAAGTTAAAGTCAAGAAGAGTCTTGAAGTTGTAAAAAAAAAAAACTAAAATAAAACTTTGCATTGATTGAAATGTTATATTTAATGAAGAAACTATAAGTGAAGAAGTACAGTGTTTCAATTAGAGACGCACCGATTACAATTTTCTAGGCCGATTCTGATTTCCTTTGAGTTAGGCCAGCCGATACCGATTTCATTTTTTCTAACCACTTTACAGCACACACAAATATTTATTTTCTATCTTTTCTTTAATAGAACATTTTGCACAGAACATTTTTTGAACAGATAATGGATCACTATAAAACGCTTCACAGCGCGAGCGGGTACGCGCAACACACGGCGGAATAGTTGAGAGAAAGAGACTGTGCTGTCGCGTCTGTGTGTGCGTGCGTCCTTGAGAACTGTAACTCGTTAATTGTAGCAATGACCAGCATGAAATCGGCATATGTCAGACTGACCTGCCGGTCGCCGGTCATGGCCGAGCACGTGAAAACCGGCCAATTCTGGTCACCGGCCGGTCTATCGGTGCATCTCTAGTTTCAATCCACAAAGTACTAACTCTCGTCAAATGCACCTGTTCTAGACATAGATGTCTCCAAATACATGTTTTTTTGTCAGTTCATATGTACAATGAAGCAATGCAGCTACTTTAGCCTGCCATGTCAGTCTGAGTGACTGAATGTGTGTGCAGTACCAGGGATGTGTGTGTGAGAGACGTACTGTAATCTTGTTTGTCATCGTAAGGTGGAGCAGAGTAATCATTGTATGTGGCGTTCCATCGCAGCTCTTGTGTCTTGGTGTCAAACATGGTAACCATGTATTCTGGGGAAAGAAACGTGCAAGGTTCATAAACAGTAATCCACGCTGCATATAATACCTCAGCCACCTGTGCGTGCGTGCGCGTGTGTGTGTGTGTGTGTACAACATACCTGTGCGTCCAATGTACAGCAGGGGAGTGTTAGGGCAGATGGATTCGGAGGAGGAGGTGGTTAAACTGGTTTGCTTCTCGCCTGTCTCAGGATCCACCACAAACCACACATCCTGCTTCTTCCCTTCATGTGCACACAAACACACAAATATTAGCCAACAGCATTGAAGTATGTCACGTTGGTCATTCTTCGTCTCTGACAAATGTCTGTCTCACACATGTCCGATAAAGTAGGCCTCATTGCCTCACCTGTATAGAGTATACCATCAGAGCTCCTGCAGGGAGCCGACTGAACCAGCTCTGGAATGGTGAAGGGCAGTTTCTGCAGGCACATCCAAACAATGGGTCATAAAGTACACTCACACACACACACACACACACACACACACACACACACACACACACACACACACACACACACACACATCTTTACCATCAGGCCTTCCTTGTGTTTGCCGCCCAGCACATACAAACTGCCATCATTGGGGTCTGGGAGAAAACCCGGCCTACAAAAACAACATTCATACATCAGTCCATTGATTATTTGAAATATGTCAAAACTATTGCCTCTCTCAGCACCAATACTTTTTCCAGTAACTTTGCTTTAATCAATGTGTTTATACAAAAAAATTAAATAATTAAAAAGCAGCGGTACAAGACTGAATAAATAAATGAAATGAACTAATCCAAGAATGAGTAAACAAGACTACAAATCTGCCAACGTTTGGTACTTGACAGTTTTTTTTCGATTCTGTGCTACAAACACTCAGTCCTATGTGTTGTGTGCATGTTTATATGTGTATGTGTACTTGCATAAGTTGGGCGATATGACGATATACACTATCGTAAAAAGCGCTATAAAAATGTCTGTCATATATACATTTTATATAGCATTTTTATCGCGACCAAAAACCAGCAGCCGGACTGCGTTACGGCAATATTTACGTCATTTGGACGACGCTTTCCATCCCGCTCCTTGCACATTATGTTCATTTTGCACTAAAGTTCTTATTAAATGAGAAAATACTCAGTACTTTTCATTTGTCAAGTATTTAATTCACACATGAGTATACAAAACATAGGCTTTACCATGTAGTTATTTCATATAGACTATTTATTTATTAAATTACCAGAAAACATATTTACAACAATATTCTGATATATATCATTATTGAGATATGAAATGACCTATATCGGGATAGGAAATGTAGCTATAACGTCCAGCCCTACATGTGTTATGTGTGTTACTCACTCTGTGAAGTAGACTGGTACTTGAATAATAGGGTCTGAAAGAAAAAAAAGGACAATTTCATAAGACATGTTGAAAAATGAAAATGAAGATCGAGGAAATAATATTGACATCTATTTGTATGAACCTTCTCTTAGGGTCCACTTTATGTCTCCTGACTGTTTGGAGACAGCATGCAGACTACCGTCCAGCGTGGAGACGAACAGGAGGGATTCTGGTAGGGTGACTGATCTGACCCCTCCAACCTGATGGGTAACCACAAAGAGAAAGACTTAAAGCCAGCTGTCTAACAGTCACCATGTCATGTATCTGAGATTTCAGCCTTGACTTGACTAACGTGTGTGTGTCTCTCACTCACACACACACACACACACACACACACACACACACACACACACACAGTTTCTGCTCTAATAATTATACTGTGTTCCTCCCTTAACAGGATTTCCTTATCGCTTGCTTTCCTCCTCCCAACCCTATATTGACAACTTGTCTGTTTGTCTGACTGTGTGTGTGTGTGTGTGTGTGTATTCACCACTCCCTTATGTACCCACTTACGGGGGGTGGCAACTGGCAACAGAAAACTGAACCGCACTCCGTGGAACGAGCACACCATTGCAAGCGATTGCAAGACGTGCAGAGACGCGCGCGCGCACACACACACACACACACACACACTCACTCACACACTCACTCACTCACTCACTCACTCACTCACACACACACACACACACACACACACACACACACACACACACACACACACACACACACACACACACACACACACACACACACAGTATTAACTTTCTTCAAGCAATTTGGACAAACGTCCTATCATCATAACATGGCAACTATACTCGAGCCTGAAATAGACACAGAAGCGCAGTGGGAGGCCAGTTGCGGTCTCTGCTGCGCAAAAATAGCAAGACCCAAACGGTATTACCAACAACAGCAACAACAACAACAACAACAGAAACACCACACTTTAACGTTACAAACTTTATACCTGAAATAGCTTGCCTTCCCAGGACAGCAGCAGGAGAGAAAGCAGCAGGCGTTCCAGAGCCCCCATGACCCTCAAAACACTTTGTTTCATGGCTTTAAACAAACGGAGGGTTAAAGCTATTGAACTAACAACAGAGGTCGAACTCTCTCTCCATTTCCAGCGTGGGCGCCCACTTGTCAGAAAGTTAGCACCGGCCGTTTAACATCGCTGAAGCCGTGCGGGTAGTCAACAAACACGATGAAAGCTAAGACAGCAGTACCACTTTCAATCCATAATAACAGCAGCGCAGCCGTTTGTGTCGCTATTCCATATTTCCGTGTTGGGACGGAACCGGTGACGTCAGGAGGGAACTGTCAAGCAGAGAGAGGGGTGGGGACTATCCTCTTCCGCGCTGAGTGACAGGAGGCTCAGCCAATGGGCAAGAAGGTTTGAAACAAAGGGGGAGGAGCTGTAGAAACGGCTGGAACACGTGGAAACAGACAGCAGGACAGTTGTGAACGCAACAAGAGAGTAGAGTGTTTTTTTTGTGCAATAGAAAGTAGTGGAGGGCGTCATTGTTTGTTGTTCACTCTCTCTACACTCCTTACAACAGCACTGGTTGACTGTAACTAAGTGTATGTACTTAAGTTCTGTACTTAAAGGCACCTAAATTAAGAATTCCAATATGTTGTTTCCATGGCCTAGGAAAGTCAATCAATATTTGTGAACATGAGCTATTCTTTCAAAGCCAGAAACCAGAGAAGCAAGTCTCAAACTGGTGATGTCATCATGTATAAAGTCTGGAGCTGCTCCATAGACAATAAATGGGAGACAGATTGTGTGGATTTGTTTTCTTTTTTATACCCAAATAGCTTTATTATATTGCAGTGTTCTTTGTTCCGGATACAGCGTTGGCGGCGGAGCCCCTTCCATTCCTATGAGAGTTGCTCAGTGGGAAATCAAGCCAAATCCTTCAGTTTCCACGTATAAAATTACCTGGATGGTCAGCTGTGCGTCTGCACTAATAGGCCTATAGAGCAGGAGCACATTTTGGCCACTATGTAAAATTGGCTTTAAAGCCTGGCGCACTTCCTGGGGGCCTGGTACCCATATACTCAGTACATTCCCCTGGATAGGCCTCCTCAATTAACATCTGTTCTTTTTACTCCACTACATTTATCTGACAGCTTTAGTCACTTTTCAGATTACAATTTTTCATACCCTTCCTGTCCATTGAAAATCATGTATCTCCAAATTACTTAAATTTGATATTCTCCTACTTCTACTTCTCAGTTGTTTTTTAGCCAATGACCCCATACAATATAGAGAATATACTGGAAACAGTACACTTATATACACTTTATATCTTTGTTATGTGAAAGAACAACATAAGAGAAATGTATGAAACATATTTCCAGATTCTAAGAGTGATAGATTTGTTAGATTAGAAAGTAATCTATGATGTATTTTTGATTTAAAAATTAAGAGATTATTCGTTTGATAACTTTGAAGCCTTTTGTAAAAAAAAAGAAATAAAAAAAAATGATATTCTCATATTTTAAATGAGAACTTTTCACAGACCCCCTGGCAGTGCCATTGACAACCACAAACATTAGAAAGTCTCTTGAGATTTTTGTTAAAAATAAGTTGTCTCCAAGCCTAAATTGAGAATCTCAGCATTGATAAAGGTCCTCCACAGTTGAGCAGTACTCCCCAGACTATTAAACTGACCTTCATGTGTAAAATCTGTGGAGTAGCCCTTTAAATAAAAAAATAAATAGAGAACTTCTACCTGCAATGGATTGCTTTTACATTGTGGTATTGCAGTTTTTACCTAAGTAAAATATCTGAATATATTTTCCACATACACAGTAAAAAAAAAAAGTCAAGCATTTACAAAAACACTTTATTTCTCTGCAACATATTTCCCTTCAGACTGATGTCAGTCAGTCCTTTCCTGATGAATTACCAAAATACTCATCAGAAAATACTATTCAAAGTGCCTTTACATGGGGAAAACAGACAGATGGGATAACGCAGAAACGCAAAAATAAAATAATACCGGCAGGCACTTCTGTCATTTGAGGTATGCACAAAACAAAACAAACAGAATCATATACTGGTCTTTAAAGGCATTTGCTGGCTATGCACAGGTAGTTGAGGTGTGGGCTCTACACACAGTGCAGTGCCCATTCCTTTAGCTCGCTGTGGTCTACTGGTGGAGCGTGCTCTCTGGTTTGGGATAGCCAAACAGCTCAAAGTCTGGTTCATACAGCTTGTACAGTTCTCTCCTCATTGTTATGGGAATCTGTGCAAACCAGTCTCTTTCCCAGCTGGCCGCAGTGCGGTTTCGAGCCCCTAAAGGGAAGCGTAACATATCATCCACCTCCAGAAGCTTCAGCAGGTGCTCAGCGTCTGTATCCAGGGTTTCTAGTCGTCCAATGAAGTCATACTTCACCTGGCACGGATGGCACAGACGGTACACCTGAAACAAAGAGAAAGCAGGCCTACAATTTGAGAACTGCATCCGTTTGTGACTTTGTTTGTAATAACTGCCTCTGTTCCATAGTTGTTTCTACTGTGTGTGTGTGTGTGTGTGTGTGTGTGTGTGTGTGTGTGTGTCATCAATAATTCCATAAATAGCAGAGGTAGGAAAAAAAGAGCAAATTCTGAGCCGAGACATTTAATGCTAAGACAATTAAGTAGGTCCTCATGCTTACATTTGTATGCTAAAACATCCCAGCATGAAGACTCCAATGGTTTGATTTTTTTAATGTGGAATTGATGGATGCATAAACACAACACAGAGAAAATAAAAGAACTGCTCACAACCAGAAAAAAAAAGAAAGGCAATGGCTCCAACAGCTGACAAAACAAATTAAGAAATAGATCAGTAGAAATGAAATGTTAGTCTTTTTGTCAAATATTCAAATTGAAATGTTGTCATGTTCCAAAGTCATCCTTATATCTTTTCTCATTAACACAAAATGATACATTAACTTATTGCATATTAACTCCCCAAAGTTGTAAGTAGAAGTGGCATATGACCAACAGAAGGGGATAGTATGCATCTAGCTATCTCACAAAAAACCATTCATCTCATACATTTTGCCAAAGTGTATCAAGTGTAGCCTTACAGTGCCATGTGAGACAAATACCTGCCGCCAGTGTTCATTGAAGATACTCTCCCTCTCGGTCTCTGGATCCAGCAGGTATGTGATAAACTGCTGAAACGTCGGTTTGATTCCTGCTGCAAACGCCTCAGCCGCTGTCTCTGGCAAACTGCCAGACACATTACTATAACGACGCAGCATGACAGAACCAAACTGCTTGTAGAAGTCCTCGTTGGGCCTTAAAACAAACATAAATACACACGCTTTAGCGATTCAAGAATGATAGGACAGCTGTTCAATCAAAAGTGAAGCCCATTTGTCAGCCTCACCCTCAACTCAAACACTGGCACAGGCACACACAAACCCACTCTCTATCTAACCATCCACAATAAGACACACACCTTCCAAACTTGTTCCTGAAAGCCGAAATAAGGCGAACAAAAGGGTCTCGTACAAACAGAAACTTGGTGTAATGCTTGAGCTTGAGTGCCATCAGGTGGCGGGACAGAGAACCATAATGGCGCCAAAACCTGGTAAAAGACACAAACAGCACACATCACCATGAGAGCCAGATATTTAGTGTCGTGATTGTAATGCTTTTGAGTTAGTTTAGTCTCATGCAATATGGAAAACATTTGGCCACTAAATTACTTGGAAACAAAGCCAGATCAGTCCTTAAGGGGAAAATGATGTGCCTTGTACATCAGTGCAGATAAAATAACACATGTTTAGATAATTATATCCAAACAAATACAACTCCTGAGAGGCAGAGAAAGGTCAGTCTGCGCTGCAGCAGCAACTCCCCGCCTGTCGTTTCCACTCTCCTCTTCCAAGTGTCCAATAACTAACTCCTTTAGCTCACGGATGGTTGCTCAAACACAGTTTCAGTGTAACTGAACGACAAGTGTTATTGTAGAACTGTCTAAAAAAAGAAACACAATGTAAGAGACAGAATTGCTAAAGAGAGAAATCACGCGGTCATTTACAAACCGAGTTTCCTTTCTTAAGTTCTGGTTTGACACCCCGATTCGCCGCTCGATACTTTCTTTGTTGTCATTGTGGGATGGAGGTGTTTGGTTTGTTTGGCATTCCAGTCTTGTTTAGATACATGTTTAAATCTCTTTGTCACTTATTTCAACGCTTTTTATTTTCCTGTTCAATAAACCTAATTCATATGACATTATACCTAATTTTTCAGTTTAAAAAAAGGAGAAATGATGTGTTATTTTGACTAATAGTTAAGATCAGAGGATGGGTTCAATACAACATACATCCATGCATCCATGTTATTTTTTTAGGCAATTTGGTTGAAAGAAACCCTGATATAAAAAAAACTTTGAAAACGGGTCAAATGTTCTGCAATACAATTCAATATGTTGCTGTGGAAACATTGTCCGTGTGTGGTATAGCCAAACCTTTTGCTCAAATATACTAAATACAACATCAAGTGCTCTTCTTAATTAGAAACATAATACATGTCTGGTATAAAGAATACTTAGAGATTTGTCACTTGATGCCTTTTGATTACTATGGCCATCACCTGCGTATTTAAGTAGCACTCAATCATTTTTTGCTTGAATGCCAATGAACACAGAGACGTAACACGTCTGTTTTCCCAGTCTGCTGCCCATTAATTACAAAAAATAAATGTCTGTGGTTACTTTTAAAATCTTTTCTTCATTAATTGACGTCTGCCTGGAGCATTAACGATAATATCACTATAATGCGACGATGATGAGTGTTGCAAATAAGAAACTCAATTTCAAAGTAGGCACAATTGATACCAACGCCATTCTGCAATTACACATAAATACCATATGGCAGCTTTTTACAGCTGAGTCATACACTTTTTTGAGCCCATAACGTCTAATGGGAACATTTTAGATACAAAATATTCAATAAAAGTCAAACTATAAAGAGATGTAGTGTTTATCCACATCGAATTATGTCTGTGAAGTGTGGAGGAATGAAAAATAAATTCAAAAAAAATTCAAAAAATTGTCATCAATTCATCTCTGTGAGTATGTACATATCTTTGTGTGTGTAAGTGTGTGTCATACTTGGCAAAAGTGAGGTGTAGAGAGGAGTTGTGCACGAGGTCAGGAGGTACAGCCTCTGGGTCAGTGTAAGGTTTTCCTGAGGAGGGCGAGATCAGAGACTGAGACAGAACCACCATCACTCTCTTCCAGTTGGTGCACGCCACCTGAACGGAGAACAACGAGAGAGGGAAAGAAAAATAAAGACGAGATGTTCAGAAAGACGAGGGACTATAAACGCGTGTGTGAATGTGTGTCTTCTTGACCAGTTGAAAAAGCTAGAGGAAAAATGAAGAACTGTGATTTTAAGATGTTTGTGTCTTTCTTGCTATTTTTCTTACACTTACATCCACACAGAGTGAACTAACTCACCGCCCCCATGCATACCACCGCCCCCATGTTTACACAAATAAAACACACACACACACACACACACACACACACACACACACACACACACACACACACACACACACACACACAATTACCAGCTTCAGAGGCCCCATTGCCAAACAACACACAAACACAAGGCAGCTGTACCTTGGGAACATAGCAGTAGATAATCTGGTGAGTGTCATCCACTATCAGGTGGTCCAGTTCCCTGTTTGGGATCTGCTCAAACGCCCGAGTCCTCCCGGGGAATTCCACAGCGTCCATTCCTGAACACACATCCATGATCCTCTGCTTCCTCGCCTCCTGTTCTCTATCATCCACAGCAGCATGACTCCTCTCCACCCTCTCATCCTCCCTTGTTTCCTCCTTCCTCTGTTCTTGTTTTTCCTTCCCCTCCTCCTCTATTTGCTCCTCAGCCGACCCTCTTGTCTCCTCTGGGGCAGCAGTAGTGGGGGCGGCGGAGGAAGAATTGGTCTGGGCTCTGCCGGTGGGCGTAGAGTGTGAGGGCCGAGTTGTCGTCTGAGGGTGAGAATTAGAGTGCAGTGACTGGTGTTTGGGCTCCTGAAGCGGGTAGAGGTTGAAGCCCCCGACGTCGTCCCAGTACACGATGATCAGCAGGATCATAAACAAAGACCCAAGGATGAACGCAACTCGGAGACCACGCCATGTTCCCATAGTTATTCTTGCTTCAGAGCCGTAATTGGTGAAGAAAAGAGGAAGATGTTATCTCAGCTCCATGGTGGCATCTACTGCGGAAGGACAAACTTCCTGCTTGCTAGCTGTAACTGAAAGGAGGAGGAAATGTAACTCAGACCCATGTTGTTCTTTCACAGTCTAAAGGAAGTCAACTTACAGACAGAAGCAGTGTAATACCAGATTTAGTCTTCGTAAGTAAAAGATGAGGTTGCATTCACAGTAGCTCTCCCTCACAGAACACATTCTGGGTGGAATATAACCAAGTACATTTCATTTACTCAAGTACTGTTTTTGTGCTACTTTGTACTTCTACTACATTTCAGAGAAAAAAACTCCAAGATTTGGCATACAAAATGTATGGTGATCTTATAAAAACGAATGCTTTGTTACAGATTAAACTACCCAGCATAAAAAGTGAGTCTATGTAACTTCTGAAAGAAGAAATACCAAAATCTTCTTCTTAAAAATGAAACGTTAAATTCAAGATAAGTAACACACACCCTTGCTCAATTCAATACACTTTTGCAGCTACAGCGTTGCTTGGTCTGGTATGACCAGTAGCTTACAGCGGCTGATGTTAGCAAACTTTAATAACTTGAGCTGATGCTGTTTATCTGACAGTCCTGAGTCACTAATTTAATAGTGTGTATTATTATACACAGTGTGGGCATAAAGCCTGACATCTGCTGCGTTTTATCAGCTTTATTTCCTACTATTAGGTAGCACTTTATAATGAGGCACCCTTAAAAAAGGATTTATAATTAGTAATTAAGAGCTTAATTAATAATTATTGTATAATGTACTAATGCTTATAAATCAGTTCGAAGCCATTAATAAGAACAACTTTTTCAGTTGTGAAAAATCCCTGTGGTTGGTTTTTATTCTTTCTATTTGGTAATAACGCAGTTATAAATGTCATTAAAACATTAGCAAATACTCGTTTATAATTATTTACTATTATAAACCCTTTATAAAGAACGCCCAGAATGTAGAACCAACAGTTATTTATTTATTTATACAATGGCTTATAATTCTGTGAGCTGCCAGGTTACCATGGCAACAGCAAGCAGTGGCACTCATTGTCTCATATTCAATGGTTAGGTTAATTCAATGAAAATCAAGATGGAACAAAATATAAAAAATATAACATATGGCCTTCAGATGACTGCCTCACACATGTATAGTCAGGGGGATTTCATCAAACAACCATTCAGGCATCGTTTCATCTTATAATTTGTAACAGCCTGAAGTGACATTTTTACACACCAGAAACAAACTAACAGACATAAAAAAAAAAAAACATATAAGCAGGCTGATATTTAATGTGTTGGGGAGTTAAACACAGTGGCCATAACTTATGTGACAGGTGTTTGTTTTTACTTAAAGGTCCCATGACATGCTGCTTTTTGGATGCTTTTATATAGACCTTAGTGGTCCCCTAATACTGTATCTGAAGTCTTTTTCCCAAAATTCAGCCTTGGTGCAGAATTACAGCCACTAGAGCCAGTCCCACAATGAGCTTTCCTTAGGATGTGCCATTTCTGTGTCTGTAGCTATTGAGGAGGAGAGAGGGGGGGCAACTGCCACTTTGCTCGTTTGAAAGCCATGATGCCTCTCTCTCATGGGCTTGCCACATTCTCTGGGAGGGCAAAGCAGAGAAAGGGGAGGTAACCTTCCTCCTTATGACCTCCTGGACCTTATCGGCCCATCTGAGCTTTCATTTTCTCAAAGGCAGAGCAGGATACCCAGGGCTCGGTTTACACCTATCACCATTTCTAGTCACTGGGGGACCATAGGCAGGCTGGGGGAACTCATATTAACATTAAAAAACCTCATAAAGTGAAATTATCATGCCATGGGACCTTTAAAATAACAAAGCTAAATTAATTAATGAGGGGATGGTGTTTATCAATGCCAACTGTTAGGATAATTATTTATCAAAGAATGGACAAAATCACTGGAGTTCCCTTAAAAGCTTGTTTACTTGCAAGTAGAGTAAGTAAGTAAGTTTACAGCACTCACAGCATAAGTACAGGAAATGACTGAAGATTGTTCACAACAGTGTGTCTTTTTAAAGGAGTTGGGATTCAAGTTAGTTATTCGGGTTATGCAATCCAGTAACTTTTCTTTTTATCTCTGGTCATGCCCGGCATTTCCTCCACATTATGCGCTCTGCCCTGATACATCCTGTGCTCTTTGCAAGGTCACTCAGCTTTCATGATTAACACATGAGAGACATACTAAAACAGACATACTAAAACAGACATACTAAAACAGACACTAAAACAGACCACCACCTAGTCCTGGGTCTCCCCCGAGGCCTCCTCCCAGCTGGACGTGCCTGGAACACCTCCCTAGGGAGGCGCCCAGGGGGCATCCTTACCAGATGCCCGAACCACCTCAACTGGCTCCTTTCGACGCAAAGGAGCAGCGGCTCTACTCCGAGCTCCTCACGGATAACTGAGCTTCTCACCCTATCTCTAAGGGAGACGCCAGCTACCCTCCTGAGGAAACCCATTTCGGCCGCTTGTACCCTGGATCTTGTTCTTTCGGTCATGACCCAGCCTTCATGACCATAGGTGAGGGTAGGAACAAAAACTGACCGGTAGATTGAGAGCTTTGCCTTCTGGCTCAGCTCTCTTTTCGTCACAACGGTGCGATAAATTGAATGTAATAACCAATCTCCCGCTCCATTGTCCCCTCACTCGCAAACAAGACCCCAAGGTACTTGAACTCCTTCACTTGGGGTAAGGACTCATTCCCTACCTGGAGAAGGCACTCCATCGGTTTCCTGCTGAGAACCATGGCCTCCGATTTAGAGGTGCTGATCCTCATCCCAGCCGCTTCACACTCGGCTGCGAACCGATCCAGTGAGTGCTGAAGGTCACAGGCCGATGATTCCATCAGGACCACATCATCTGCAAAAAGCAGCGACGAGATCCCCAGCCCACCGAACTGCAACCCCTCTCCACCCCGACTACGCCTCGATATCCTGTCCATAAATACTACAAACAGGATTGGTGACAAAGCGCAGCCCTGGCGGAGGCCAACTCTCACCTGAAACGAGTCCGACTTACTGCCGAGAACCCGGACACAGCTCTCGCTTTGGTCGTACAGAGATTGGATGGCCCTGAGAAGGGACCCCCTCACCCCGTACTCCCGCAGCACCTCCCACCGTATCTCCCGGGGCACCCGGTCATACGCCTTCTCCAGATCCACAAAACACATGTAGACTGGTTGGGCATACTCCCAGGCTCCCTCCAGGATCCTTGCGAGAGTAAAGATCTGGTCCGTTGTTCCACGACCAGGACGGAATCCGCATTGTTCCTCTTCAACCTGAGATTCGACTATCGACCGAACCCTCCTTTCCAGCACCTTGGAGTAGACTTTACCGGGAGGCTGAGAAGTGTGATACCCCTGTAATTGGCACACACCCTCTGGTCCCCCCTTTTTTAAAAAGGGGAACCACCACCCCGGTCTGCCACTCCTTAGGCACCGTCCCAGACTTCCACGCAATGTTGAAGAGGCGTGTCAACCAAGACAACCCCTCCACACCCAGAGCTTTAAGCATTTCTGGACGGATCTCATCAATTCCTGGGGCTTTGCCACTGTGGAGTTGTTTAACTACCTCAGCAACCTCCACCAGGGAAATTGATGCCAATCCCCCTCATCCTCCAGCTCTGCCTCTACCATAGAGGGCGTATTAGTCGGATTTAGGAGTTCCTCAAAGTGCTCCTTCCACCGCCCTATTACCTCCTCAGTTGAGGTCAACAGCGTCCCATCCTTACTGTACACAGCTTGGATGGTTCCCCGCTTCCCCCTCCTGAGGTGGCGAACGGTTTTCCAGAAGTACCTTGGTGCCGACCGAAAGTCCTTCTCCATGTCTTCTCCAAACTTCTCCCACACACGCTGCTTTGCCTCTTTCACGGCAGAGGCTGCAGCCCTTCGGGCCCTTCGGTACCTTGCAACTGCCTCCGGAGTTGTCTGGGATAACATATCTCGGAAAGACTCCTTCTTCAGTCGGACGGCTTCCCTGACCACTGGTGTCCACCACGGTGTTCGTGGGTTACCGCCCCTTGAGGCACCTAAGACCCTAAGACCACAGCTCCTCACCGCAGCTTCAGCAATGGAAACTTTGAACATTGTCCACTCGGGTTCAATGCCCCCAGCCTCCACAGGGATGCACGAAAAGCTCTGCCGGAGGTGTGAGTTGAAAGTCTGTCGGACAGGGGCCTCCTCCAGACGTTCCCAATTTACCCACACTACCCGTTTGGGCTTACCAGGTCTGTCCAGAGTCTTCCCCCACCCCCTGACCCAACTCACCACCAGATGGTGATCGGTTGACAGCTCCGCCCCTCTCTTCACCCGAGTGTCCAAAACATACGGCCTCAGATCAGATGAAACGATTATAAAATCGATCACTGACCTTTGGCCTAGGGTGCTCTGGTACCCTTATGAGCATCCCTATGTTCGAACATGGTGTTCGTTATAGACAATCCATGACTAGCACAGAAGTCCAACAACAAACAACCACTCTGGTTTAGATCAGGGAGGCTTTTCCTCCCAATCACGCCTCTCCATGTGTCTCCATCATTACCCATGTGCGCGTTGAAGTCCCCCAGCAGAACTATGGAGTCCCCGACTGGAGCCCCATGCAGGACTCCACTCAAGGTCTCCAAGAAGGCCGAATACTCCGAACTCTTGTTCGGTGCATATGCACAAACAACAGTCAGAGTTTCCCCCCCCCACAACCCGCAGGCGTAGGGAGGCGACCCTCTCGTCCACCGGGTTAAACTCCAACGTAGCGGCGCTCAGCCGGGGGCTTGTGAGTATCCCTACACCCGCCCGGCGCCTCACACATTGGGCAACTCCGGAGAAGAAAAGAGTCCAACCCCTATCCAGGAGTATGGTTCCAGAACCAAGACTGTGCGTAGAGGTAAGCCCCACCAGATCTAACCGGTAGCGCTCCACCTCCCGCACAAGTTCCGGCTCCTTCCCCCACAGAGAGGTGACATTCCACGTCCCCCAGAGCCAGCCTCTGCTGCCCGGGTCTGGTCCGTCGAGGCCCCTGACCTTCACTGCCACCCATGTGGCAGCGCACCCGACCCCAGCGGTTCCTCCCACAGGTGGTGGGCCCATGGGATGGAGAGATGTCCGCCACGTAGCTTTTTCGGGCTGTGCCCGGCCGGGCTCCGTGGCAAACCCGGCCACCAGACGCTCGCTGACGAGCCCTCCATCTGGGCCTGGCTCCAGACGGGGGCCCCGGGCTTCCTCCGGGCAGGGTCACTTCATCCCTTCCTCGATGTTTCATAGGATTTTTTAACCATTCTTTGTCTGGCCCCTCACCTGAGACCACTTTGCCTTGGGAGACCCTACCAGGAGCACAAAGCTCCAGACAACACAGCCCTCAGGTTCATAGGGACACACAAACCTCTCCACCACGATAAGGTGATGGTTCCCGGAGAAGACATACTAAAACAGACATACTAAAACAGAAGTTTGGATGCAAATGGTTTAACAAAGCCCAAAAACCGTTCTAAGCAACACCAACACAGTGATCAAACTAGCACACTGAAAAGTGTGAGCTAGTATTCTACATACATGTAGTAGAAAAAACGGGCAACAATTCAAGTAGCTACATAATGTCATGTATAGACTTTCTGCAGAATTGCACCATGATGATATGCTCTTATTATGTTATTGTTCCATAATTCTTCACATTTGAAGCAAACTTTGTTAAAAAGCTTTTGCTTTACGGATGTAAAGAAAAATATAAAATGACAGAGTGGCTTAAAATACCTGTGTAAAGGACTGTTACTTTATAAAAATAATTACTCAAGTAGTAAAATTTGGCATGAAAATACCTAATATCATTACCTTATGTTTTGTATTAGGCTATACTTTTTACTTGGCCTATAAGTAAAAGATCCCAATACTTCTTCCTGGGATATAACTGTAAGACATGAATTAATCCAACTTGTGATTGGACATTCGCCCTAGTCTAATCCTTTACGAGTCCAAAGCATTAATAACATATTATTTAAAGTATGTATTATGGTTGTGACATGTGTGAATTAGCACAGGGGCCGTGGGAACCTCAGGCTCCGCCCGGGGCGTTCAGCTGTCACAGAGATGTGAACAAACGGAGCTGTGGGGGTGGAAGCAGCTTCGGTCCAGTGCCTGCTGGAGGGTTTAGTTTCACATCCCCTTATAATCTCTGTCCCATAAAAACATCTGCTGTTGGGGAATATAGTGGAAAAAATGACGGTCCTAATAAAACCAGAAACAAGAGCCAGACATGGGAGTTGGGGGCGGGGGAGCAAAACAGAAAGTTTTGCTCGTATTTTTAGAAAATTATTGTTTTTTTCTGTGGTGTTTTGTTCTTTCCACTCGGTTTTAAATCTAAACTCCACGTTGACTGGAGGGGCCTATTTTGAGAAATCAACATCCACAAACTCTCTCGTGTCTTGGCACGCGCTGCACAAGCACACATGCCCGCACACGCGCAAAACGGGGGAAAACGCGTTAAAATGTTCCTATGTAAACGTGTAATGTGTTTGTGGAGCTCAGTGACAAGTTTGCAGTGTAGCTAGTACGTTTTAATAGCCTATACTCCTTCGTTTTTACTTTGTTTGAAAAAAGAAAAAGCTGCTGTTTTTAAAGGGAGGTTCAGACTGTTTATTTCAGTTATGTTTTCTTTTTCACAGAGGACTAACCATTACCTCTTTCCATTCCTCGCTTGGACAACAACTTTAATTTATACAGTACACAGTTTACAATATGCCCTTTCACCGGCCGGTGCGGACACTGTCCCTCTCTCATGCAAACGGATACTTTTTTTTTTTTACTCCACATGCAGCAGCCGACGACAGAACGACTGAACTTATTTTCCTCCACAGTCTCCTCTGCTTCTGTTCTCCCCACGAACACCCTTACCATGCTCCATTTGAGGTGCACGAAAGCCGGTTCTGTTTCCTTTATGCCCTACCGGGAGCATCACAGCAACATTTAGGCTAAACCAGTCTGAACATGAATCTGTCTAGGTACTAAACCTAACACTAGAAATAACCTGAAAATGTTTTATCTTACCCGGCAGATGAGCTCCATGCTCGGCCAGCCCTTTGTCGCTAGTTCGCTGTCCCTCTCTCTGTCTGTCCGTCAAACCGGTGATGAGACTGGGTGGGCACGACAGGACTGTAGCGGGTCTACGCTCTCCACAGAATGAAGCAAAGTCTCGCGATATTTTGGGAAACTCTCCAGCCTACTACTCTTCTACAGACACACACATACACACACACACACACACACACACACACACACACACACGCACGCACTCACGCACGCACGCACTCTCCAGTTTTACACACCACATATGTTTTTATGATGCTGCCCAGATTGAAACCATAAACCCGTCTACGCCTATGACACTGGTTTAAGTAAGTTAAAAAAAAACTGATACAAAGTCATATAGTCAACATTATGATACAAATCAACATATGAAATAAAGTTGTTATTATGAGAAAGTAGCCTAAGTGAAACGTATTAGACATTTAAATAGTCATATAATAGTCAACATTATGAGATATTAAATCAAAATTATAAGATAGTAAGTTAGTCAGAATATGAAATACTAAGTCAGTATTGTAAGACAGTAAGTTGTTATTATGAGAAAGTAAGTCAAAATAACCACATACTTATACATACATCAATGATAATGATACATATATTTCATTTTCTCTTCTTGGCAGCAATGGGCTTTCCTATAGCACTGACCTACCTAAAAATGGTATTTCATAATTTATTTGTGAATTTGTGGATTTTAGCAACCATAAACAAAAATGTACACATAGATAGTAGATTTTGATTCAGTACGTTTCCATTTTACAACTTTTGGGCCAACAAAACAACAAATAATCCTCCATATGTGTAGTGAAGGAGGTGTACAATATATTAAAAACACTTTTAATATAATACAGTCCAACACAACACCACCATAAAGTACAGCTTAAACAAAGTTGAGTCAAAGCACCAACAACCAAAGTAATATTATTAAGTAAGGATATATTGCAGGGCTATTCTACTGACTTGCCTTATGCGGTACAGGTGTTTCTATTTTTCTGGTAACTCAGTGTTTATGCTCTCTTCTTTTCTGAATGTATTTTGTCAGCCATACATGTCTAAACATGGTATCAATCATGTTTGAATGAAGAGCTGTCTCTTAATGAGTATTTATAACATCTGTGAGCTGATGTGAAAATGATGATGTGGCCGCTGTCTCCACATCAAAAGGACCAGGCGGCTCAGCAGCAGCAGCAGCAGCAGCAGCAGCAGCAGCAGCAATCTACTGAAAGTTAAGACCACACGGATCCTGTTACTAAAAAAACAGTCTGAAATTTTCGTGAAGGCATTTCCCCCAGAAGGTAGAAAGTCTTAGACAGTGCCACAACAAGAGCATCAGATTGATAGTTTTACCACCCCGGTGGATCAATATTTGGATAAATCACTGCCAGCTCATTCTGATCGAGCTGTTTAACACACAAGCATGCTATACTGCACGTGTCAACTGTGATTAGGTATCAATTTTGAAATACTTGAATTTGAGTTTTCTATATTTCACACTTTGAAAATGTGTTCTTTTTACTCCACTACAACTATTTGACACAGTTTGTACACAAAAAACCTGATATGCTTACATGATATGATGCAGTACTATACTACTTATCTACCCAGTGGTATACAAAGTATCTAAAATGTGCCGACTACCACATTAAGATGCTCGTACAGGTATTTGTCAGTGACAACAATAATATAACAATTTCAATTGAAATAAGCCTTTATGCACAACTTTTGATATTTAAGTACATTTTGCTGAAAATACTTTTACTTAAGCTAAGGATCTGAGTACTTCCTCCACCACTGGTGGAACCAAAAAACTGATTTATATCTTCTCTAAATCCAAATAAAAGACCTGTTGTAGATTTTAGAAGAGTCAAATGTTGCAGAATCTTAAATTTGAGTCATGGCTCAGATGGTAACTATGAATAATAATAATGTATACTTTATTACTCCTGCAATGCTTTCACTCTGTTATTACACACATGCTTAGTACCTATTCATGCACTAATGGAGAGATGTCAGAGGGATGCCCATGGAAAGGTGCCCCGGTGCAAGAGCACCTTGGCAGTGCCCAGGAGGTGAATTGGCACCTCTCCAGCTACCAGTCCGTAATGGGACTTAAACCAGCAACCCTCCAGTTCCCAAACCAACTCCCTACTGACTGAGCTACTGCTACTGGTGTCTACCCTGTCAAACATCACAGTGAACATCTGTTCATGCATTAGGTCATTAGGTTAATGAGGGAAAAGATCTTTGCAGCCTATAGAGTCACTATATAGAGTGCAACAACACTGTCTGATCCCACATTTCCATTCGGGAATAACTAATGAAGCTAAATGGTGCTGGCACATCAAGAACTAACTGTTCCCTGTATGCTGCAGAAATGGTTTGTCTTGATAACAGTGATGCAATATGTTGAATATAACACACACACTGTGTTACTGTAATTATGGACATAGGTCAAGCAAACCGGCTAGAAAACTTCCTAACAAAAGTCTTCGGAACGTTTATTTATTCCACACAAAAATTATCCTGTATTCTACTTTCCAAAAGCACATTAAATGACTTGTGGGTCACGGTAGCGATGGCTTGATAAATGGATGACGAAGACTTTCACCTTAATGACAGGACAGCTATCCAGAAGAAGAGAACCCCATGATCTTGGCTGCATAAAATCCTTCAGCACCACAATACACAGTAGATATGAAGCAGTGAGTGACCGTCACTTACAAATATTTTTAACTATGGTGAAAGATAGAAATATATAAATCATCAGAGCAGAAAGAAATTCCACCCAAGGACATTTTAGCTACAATTTAAGTCCTTAGTTAAACACATACCCACCAGTTTCCTAGAGTTGTGGGTGACGTCTTTGCATTGCTTGATTTGAACAACGGTCCAAAGCCAAAAGATATCATTTAAAGTGATTTAATATGATAAAAAGCAGCAAGTAGCCACATTTGAGAGGCTGGAACCAGAGAATGTAAGGCTTTTGGTTTGTCATAATTATCAAAATGGTTGGTCATGTCATTTAGGCTGGTAAGAACAGAACTAGACAACAGATTATTCCCTTACAATAAAGAACCAAACACAAGACATAGTCAGATAGTATTGTGTTTGAATGTTTATTTAAAGTTATTCCCACTGCGCACCCCCTCCCTGTGTGAAAGCCTAGTCTGAAAGGAGGAGGATACAGTGCACTATAGCGCCACATCAGCACATTTATAAAGAAGGCTACTTGTTTAGTCACAACGCCTTCACCCCCCACTGGTATGGCACTCTGTGCTGCCCTGTGATAACACACTAGCATGGTGAGGCTAGTTCATAAAACAACCCCTGGAAAAAAGAAGGTCCGATAAGAGACACGGGGCTGGAATTAGAGTGAGTGACTGCGATTAATGAATAGAAAAAAAAATAGGCAGTACTAAATATCAAGTTCCACAGAGAAAAAAAAAATAAAATGGGGCGGATGATGGTGAGAGACAAAGAGAAAATATCAAATACAAAGTATCCTCTCTTGTCCCCCGATGTAGTTGTTGATCCGCAAGGCGTGCTTTGATGATGTCACTAAAGTTGAATGTTGGGGCTCGTGATTGGGAACCCCAAAATTCACTGCGTGGTCGTCGACCTTCTCCAATCAATGACGCAGTTCTTCTCTCCTCCTTCCACACAAACACGGATGGACTGAGAGAGAGAGAGAGAGAGAGAGACACAGACAGGCAGACAATGTCAACGGCTACAATCACTATACAAGGCAGAAACAGGAATGCGACTAATTTCCCCCCCATGTTTTTATTTGAGTACACAGAACATGTACAACTTGCATTCGTCAAATTCAGCAGCTGTACAAAGAATGAATGAGTTGGTACATAACAGTTATACAATGCAGCCATTTTCCATCGAATAAAAAGACATTTCTGCTGAAAGATGGAGATTTGCAGCAGCAGTTTCAGTGCTTTGAGCAGCATCCTAAAGTACAATCACCTCCATTGTATTGGGAAAGTTAGTGGCAGAATTTTCATCTCAAAACCGTGAGCACATAAAACTGAAACTATGTACATGTTCAGACACAACTAGGGGCAAATGAGAAGATCTCTTTATGTGATATGACTTTTTAAAGATCATTTTTTTGGGCCTTTTTTTCCAATAGGATAGCTGAGAAGTCTTGAAAGGCGAGAGAGAGGGGGGAATGACATGCAGCGAAGGGCTGCAGGTCGGAATCGAACCCGCGGTCGCTGCCTCAAAGACCGAGCCTCTGTACGTGGGGCGCACGCTCAACCAGGTGAGCTACCCAGGCGCCCCGATATGACCTTTAAACAGGACCTAATATGCGGTTAAGACGAGACCAACCACTGACTGCGAACAATGAACACAATGACACAATCTAGAAATGAGGATTTGGACATATCAGACCGTCTGTGTGCGTTACCTGCGTGGGGGACTACAGATCTCCGAGGGGAATGATTTCTTCGTTGATAAAAAACTCAATGGTCTCCTCCTCCCAGTCGTCCACATTGCTATCCAGCTCATCAGTGTCCACTCCTGGAAGACGAGATAAACAAACGTCATTGATTTTTAAATTTTTTTTTATTATTATTATTAAAAGATAAAGACAGGTAGGAGAGGTAAAGGTTCAGGGGCACAGAACACGAGAAAGCTCCCACCTCCTCTGAGCTCCAGGCGGACATTCTTCTGTTCCTGATAGGTCTGCTGCGCCGTCTCCCTGTAGCGACGGTAGTCCTCCATCATGGACCTGCGCTTGTCCACCAGCTCCTACTCACAAAGAAAACAGAATAATGTTCGTGATTTGTAAACATGCAGCTTGTATCACTTCTCTGAGGGTTTAAGGGGGCTCTATAAATCACTTGTTAGTCTCTAGTATGAAAACTACAATTATGCTACAGAGATCTTGAGATCCTTTAAATCTCTTCACAAGAGACAAAAAATATTGAGTCACAACTTAAATTATGCTTAAACACACATAAATCATACTGTATGTAAACACCGTAATAACTGGTTAATGAGGAAGAAGAAAATACCGCGAGGGCCAAAATAGTTGTGTGAGCATCATTCCCAACAAACTACTAAAGGTAAAATAATAGATGTACAAGAAATGAACAGGTCAAACCTTAGAAGCCTTGGACTGGCTCAGACGATCCTTCTGCTCAAAGATCTTTGAGTATTTCTTAAGATCCTTCTTTATCAACTGCAGGAAGAGGAAGAGGGATATTAACCGCAAAGGAATGTTCCACAGCAACAAATCAAAACAGATGACAAATACAATAACGAGTATGTGTGGCATTCGTCCACAGGATGTAGTTGTGAGCCTCAGATCAGAGTTGGAATCAGGAGCTGCAGAGCAGCTCTCATACGAGGTGTCAGAAAATATTTAGCTTGTCATCACTGGCTCCACACATACACTCATATATATATATATATATATATATAGAGTCCACCATTAGGGCTGTCAATCGATTACAAATTTTAATCTAATTAATTACATACTATGTGATTAATTAATCGCATACATAATTAACGGTGCCTGAACCAATACTTTTTAAGAAAGTTAAAAAAAAAAGAAAAAAAAAGGGGTACTAAACAATGGTTGGTGACATTAAAGAACGGCTTGTTCATTGCTAAGGCCATATGGTCAAAATGAAATGATTTTATAATAACAATAACTTATTTCACTAGTAAATCGCTGTTGAACGACAAAAACAACCATCAGATGGGAAAAGGACATTTACAATAACTTCAAATGCACCACGAGCCTGTAGTTTACCAGTTTCATTGAACGCACCGTCTGTGTTGTTTTTCCAACGGCAGCTGCAGATTGTTACATACCGGTGTTGAATCCTCTACAGTGAAATACAGTCAAACTTCACACCGTTTAGCGTTAGCTGTCAGCATTTTAACCGTGTTTAATCCAGCTACTAGCTAGCGGTAGGCTAACGTTAGCTGCTGTCGGGTAGTGTTAACTAGCATCACGTGCAGCGATGTTTATGTTGCCGGTATCGTCTTCAGAGCATCAGAGAGAAGCGCAGACATATCAGTGGAACCAGATTTCGGTAGCCAGGGTTGGCAGGAAGAAGATTTTTTACAAGTAAATGTTCCAATTAATAATCCAGGCAGAACATTCTCGTCTCCCTCCTTCATTTTACAGTCCAATGGTGGCTAGAACGGCTCCGAGTCAAACGTCAATATGGAATGGATTAATCTGCGTTATTTTTTTTTAAACGCGTTATTTTTTCTTAGATTAATCGAAATTAATGCGTTATTTTGACAGCCCATATTTATATATATATATATATAGTTAAATGGTACCTTGATCTGGTCTTGGCTGAGCAGGGTAGGAGGCCTGGGTCTCCAGAGCAGCTGACAGAAGCGGTCCTTGTTGTTCTTCTGAAGCAGACGGCCCTGGAACGTCCACAGCCAGTAGGCGTTGTCCACCTAGACACGCACATAAAAAAAAGTGGAGGAATAGGATGTGAGTGCAAGTTCAGTATGAATTTACACCCACCGACGGTGAATTGGTCTGGCAGGGAAAGAAAAAGACAGGAATTTCGGAGCAGCATGCACCTTGTGGCTCCACCAGGAGACGGAGGTCACGACATAGCGGCCGGTCGGGTCCCACTCTACGTCGGAGGCCATGTAGTGCTCCGCTATGTTCATCATGGTGCAGTCTGATGTGTCCACAAAGGCGAGAGCTCCATTCATACTGCACACGCACACACACAGGAAAAGAGAAGATTACACACAAACTGAAATTCATTTAAAACTGACACACACAAGTGCAAATATACAGTAGAATACTGTGAGCCTCAGGTCAGAGTTAGAATCAGGAGCTTAGCTCTCATACGAGGTGTCAGAAAAGTTATTTAGTTTGTCATCAGCGGCTTCTTGTGTCTCACACCCACATACACCCCCACACCCAGATATTTAACTGACCTCCTGAGACCAGCCAGCACCAAGAACTGTCCCTGGGGGCTCCAGAAGATGCTGTTGGCCTGCTGCTTGTCAAACATCTCTGTAGAAAAAAAAAGGAGGACAAATTGTCAAGTTCAGTGGAGGTTCACAGTGCGTCCTATACTGTGCACCTGTCAATAGGACAGTTGGCATGATGGCACGATTTACTCACTTATGAGCTCGATCTTGCCGTTGTTTTTGACATGGTAGAAGGAGACGTTGATTCTGGGAGACTCTCCGTGGAGAACAGCAAACTTGCTGCCGTTGGGTTCCCATGCAAACGCTATGATGCCTTCTGGATAGACAAACAACAAACAATAAATCAGAGGGGGGGGGGAGGGGGGTTCCTATGGGAAACAATCTGCATTACTCTGTGTGTTTATAATGTTATTACCCTTCATCTCCACCACATCAACAGGAACCTGCTTCTCTCTCATGCGGAAGATTTCAAAGTTGGTGACCACACCCTGAAAAGGATTGAAACATATATTGAGCAATTGATTTTTTATTTTATTTTTTACCAGTGAGGTCTCAGCGGTTTCCCCTCTTTCTCTCCACCTGTGTACCTGTGTTCCTTTAGGAGTCCTGTCCACTTTCACACACAGGTAATCTCCATTTCTCTGCCAGTGCAGTTTGCAGTCGACAACATTGAAGAGGTTGCGGACACGGATCTCCTGACGGGAAGGCAACTGCATCAGAGTCACCCTGGCTGGGATATCCTTGTCCTCAGGGACCCAGAATGCTATGATGTTGTCACCAGGAGACCATGAGAAGTCCCTGTAGACACACAGATCATTGTCAATATCGGCAGATAGAAAGCCGTCGCAATTTACAACTGGGAAAAAAAAGAAAAGAAAAAATAAAATCATAAAAGCATCATCGAGGACTCTTACTTGATTCCGGTAATCTTGAGACTCTTCTTGTCAAGCAAGCCCATAGACTGAAAGGAGCAGAAACATGGCTTTAATATCACTTGCACACTTTACATGAATAAATACAACTATAGTTTTTTTTTAATTTTTGGTAAGGGTACTTACTGGAGTCTCATAGATGCTCAGCGTGTCTGTGGTCATCCTGGCAAAGAACTTCCCATCGTGGCTCCATCTGAGAACCAATACGTTCCATTATCATATATATATATTCAAGTGACTGCAGGAGCAACAAATGTGAAAGCATCGCTGAAGCAAATGTGATTTTTACAACGAGAAAGAAACAGGCACAGAGTACTGACTTGAATATGGGCCAGTGTGCAGAGCTCTCGCAATGGAAACCTCTCTTCTTCTGTCCGGTTAGAATGTCCCAGATGATGATGGCCTGTGGGTCCTCCTTGGTGTCCATCAGTGGACTGAAAGTCACCACATACCTGGAAGGCACCAAAACCCGCACATGGAGCTTCAGACGATTCAGAAACAAAGCAGTTCATCTAACATTGATAATAATTTAAGATAATCAGCTTAACAGTTTTGAGCCAGGACCTTCAGTATTTGGATATCGCATCAACATGTAGGTAGATAAAAGCATCAGACTATGTATCAGCAGATGCCCAACGATAATCACAGCGCAAAAAACCTGATTGTGACATCCCTAGTTTATTGTAATCTAAATAAAGAATTGTTCACACTGATGCAGCTGCAGCTAGATTTAAAACCCATCTGTACATGTCTCGCTTCATTAAAAAGCAAAACATTCAGACTTGTGAATCTAGCTAAAAATCTACATTGCTCTTTTCAGTGTGAATCATATTTATCTCATTTTTAATAAGGTGGTGCCAAATGAACAGCAGAGATAAGTTAGAGGGGGACTTTGTTTCTTTGCGGTTCTTCTTGGGGATGCCACAGAAGAAGAATTTTGCCACATTTCATAATTACAGTTAAGAGTTGTATTCAAACAGCTGCATTAGAATGACAATTTCAATTACACTGCATCCATTTACTAATTGTAACTTCCCCACTGGACACACACACACACACACACACACACACACTTTGATCGGGTAATGACTAATGCTACAGAAAAGTGTCTATAAGTGGTGGTAAGACAGAATATTGATTACCTCTCACATGGTGAGAAGTCGATGAGGGACACTCCCTGATGGCTGAACCTCTGAATCTGTTTGAACTTCTCGCCGCCCCACAATGCAATGCCACGTTGGTGGAAGGTGGCCAGGTAGGTGCCTTTTGGAGACCAGCGGACGTATGTCTCTGTCCAGCGCTGCATCAGGACACAGAAACGTTATTACGGTAGTCTGCAAGCCAACCACTACTGTTGATTTACATTTAATACGAGCCTATTAACCCTGCATTTCCAAGTGTGATGAACTACTTACTGCTCTCTCTTCAGCTGTGATTGGCTCCTTAGCATCGTTTGCGAAAATGGCGGTCCTCTCTCCGGCTTCGTAGATCACACTGTACTGGTCACGACAGTCTGCGTCCTCAATCCAATGGCGCATATTACCCTGAATAGACATTAAGTGGCCAATTGTAAAGGATTGCATAGAAGTAAAACCTTTGAGAATAAAACACCTTATATGTAATAAATTACTTATGATTAGAAAAAAAGAAGTATTTGTTTAAAAAAAAATAACTCACAAAATCTTTGAATGGCTGCTTCTCTGGAGTTTCCCACTCATCACTGATGTTCATGTACCTGGGGAAATAAGCAAACTGAATTAATCTACTTGTTTTACATATATCTGCCGTCACATTTGCTGCATTCCTTATCAGACACTGAAGACTTACTTGTCAAAGTCAGTGAAGAGGTTGACCCTGAATGTATGCTGTTTGTCGAGTTTGTATCCATCTGCGTTCTTTACCGCCTCGAGGGCCTGGGTAGGACCACCATACTCCAAGAAGATGTACCTGTGTAAGATATGGCTCCGTGTTACATCTTAAATACAACACGTTTGCATTATAATGCCATAACATAGTAGACAGTGATACACATACCCTTTGGTCAAGCCATCAGCATCTGGATAGAACTCGTTGGTGATCTTGCCAAACTTGGAGAAAATCTTGTGTATGACATTCTTGAGTTTCTCCAAACGCTCCGGGCCGACCTGAGGGACGTTGTCAACCACCACCACCGAGTCTATACCGTCAGCCTCCTGGGGCTTCTCTCTCAGGATGTCTTCCAAGAACTCTGAAGAGAGGGAGGGGTGAGAAGATCAGGGTGGGAAACCGTATCGTTAAGTAACTTATCTGATCTGTCTGTGTTAGCCTGGGCTTCCAAATACATTTGCGTGCCCCAATGTCTCTCAATTCAAACTGCAATGCGACCACTGGGTTCATTTTCTTTTCTTTTTTTTTTTAAATCATAGCTATTATTTATTAATGATTTTGCCTATATTGGACAGTGACAGAGTTTGATACATGCAACAAAGGTTCTCGGATGGAATTCAATTAGTGATATTGTAGGTACATAGTATGAGCCTTTACCAATATACCACTCACTAGTCAAATTTCACATGCCCAGTTGGCAGGTTAAAAGATGGTGCACTATGGAAATAGTTATGTACAGCTTGAATTAAATAACGTTTCAGAAGTGCACTACAATCAGTTGTCAGTTTATTAGGTACATCTATCTTAAACTAATACAATCTCATGTTTCAGAGAGGTGTTAATCCAACGTTATGGTTATTTTGGAGGCTGTAGTTTGTGGTGCTGTTGAATTGTATTCATTTACACTAATAGGGGTTTCTAATGTTTAGACTAACTTCATTGATATACAAGGGGTGGACATAATTTATAAAAAAAAAAAACTGCTCTTAATTAACAATGCAATTCAACAGCACCACAAACCTTCAAAATGACTACAGTTGAACCAACACCAATGTGAACGAAAACTGAACATTATACACTTCATACGGGAATGTTTTGCAGAGCTGTTGTATTAAACTTAATAGATTTTTAGCTAGGGTCCTAATGAACTGGCAGCTGAGTGTGTAAGTGTTATACATTTTGCTGATGTGTCATTTGTTCGCGTTTTATTTGCAGACCTGAGGGATAATATGGACCACACTCCGCTCCACTCTCTGCGTTAGGATTAACGTTAATGATACACTGATGTGAAAGACAGCTTCTATTACCAGCTGCTTCATGCAAACCACCGACTGCAGGTTCGCAGCAACGGTCTTGGTCTCAATCACCTATTCCGACAGCTAACATTACGAGAAAATGGGCATCTTTAGTGAGCTTTGCCCCCTGTTTCAATTTTCCAAATGACAGCGACAAGGCCACAGTGAGTGGTTTGGGTGAGGCTACAACGGTAACGTTAGTTATATTAACGATAAACGGTGTTAGTGGTTGAGAATACTTTTAATCAAAACTGCGATGTATCCGTTTAATTCCTGATAATCCGACCTCAACGTTTAGCTAGACATTACGGGCGAGAAGGCAAAATGACAAGATAGCTAGCTTTGTAGCATATGTAGCTAGTAACGTTAATACGGCTGTAAGCTAGCTAACTGTTAGCAACAGGCCAGAAAGCCGGCAGTTTTCCTGCTGCCGCTCACCCTCATCTTCGATGTCATCCTCGAAGTCCTCCGGGTCGCTGAAGGAAGGCTCCTCCTCGTCATACTCGGGGTCGTCCACCATATCCACCGTATCTTGCATTTATCAGGTACTACGAGACGGATTTCTCGCCACTACAGAGCAGAATCCCAAAAAACTAAGAGGCTGACGGTCATCGACCGGTGCGGCACCATGTGCGATTATGTGAAAATGGACGATGTGACGGAAACGCAACACCGGAACTGGTTCGGAGGGAAGGAAGCGCTGCGCTAAGAAGTTAGAGTTGTAAAACATAGGGACCGGTACTATCTGGGGCCTGCACATGCGATTTAACCTGCCCCCACGTTTATAGATCAGTAAACTGTGCAAGTGTCCTTGTTATGACTCTCACATTTTACACTGAAAGAAATATGAGGGACGCCACAAACCGGTACATCCGAAACAATTTCCCGCGAGATGGACGTTGAGCTAAACTAGAAGGAATAACTTAATTTTGTTATTTTTGCTAACGTTAGCTGTTACCTTTCACTCAATACTACATTGCTTCTAGCTGTAGCAGATACGTGAGTCGGAGTAAACTATGTAGCTATGCTTCAATGTAACTATTCAGCTGTAAACTTATCAGTTTATCTTAAATGCTCATAACACACACACACACGTTAGTACCATGGACAGAGCGTGTGCTTCGCTGCTGCCCAGTGTGTGTGAGGTGCTGGCGGACTCAGGGAGGTCTGTGCCCGATGACACCAGCCTGGAGAAACTGTTGGACTGGTTTACAGGGCTCACCGAGGCTGGTTAGTACTAAACTTGGCGGGATAGTTTGGTTATCTGTCATATGTTATCTGGTTTGTCCAAAAAATGTCATAAAAAAGTGTCACAGCCAAGCTCTTAGACTTGGATAAAACAGGAGACATACGGTTAACCTAGCTACACTAAATAATAAACTAATTCATTTACCACAAACATAATCAAAACAAATAGATGGGAGGATTCTGTAGTCGGTATTGTATGGAGTCGATGAATAAAAACGGCTGAATAGACGTCGTTCTGTAAAAACAAAGAAAAAGAAACAAAAGCCACAACACAATGTAGTGTGTGTGTGGCATGGGGCACACCGGGCTGTGCCATTGTCCCATTTGGTCGATTCATTTCTGTCAGTCGACTAATTGATTAAACAACAACTAATTGTTTCACCTTTAAACTAAATTTGAGTTTTGATACCCTTTTTCATTTCTCTTGATACAATACTTACATGGTGGATATTCCGAAATAAATGTATTTATAAAAGTGAAGCTGTCATGTGAAGTCTGGCAAAGGCAAAATGATGCATACCAAATGCAGTAAAGAGTGAGGGGAACAGGGGGATCTGCCTTGGGGGTTATTCCAGCTGTGGATGGATAGATGGATATTAAAGATCTGTACCACTGTCTCACGTCCACCTTTTTCTCCTGATGAAGGAGGATCTCTGCTGGAGGCTTGCCCATGTCTGCTTAAATTCATATCCACTGTGGTTCACAACACAGCTTCAGACCCCGGTGTCCTCTCCTTCACTCTTAGACTCACCGGCTTAATGGCTGCCACTGAGGACGGCTTCGAAATGCTTCAGGTAGAGTTAGTGTCACCTTGTACTTTTACTAAATTGTTACAAACAATTTCTGACTTTGATGATGCCCCCCCCCCACCTGCAGGAACGATCTGTTCTGAACCAGGTCTTCAACCTACAGCACTGGCAAGAAGCAGGACTCTGGGAAGATCCCTGTTTACGGATCGGCTGGATCCAGGGCTTAAGGAGCACACTGCAACACCCAAAGGCTCTCAGTTTCTTTGTACAATCAGGTGAAACTTAATGTAGGAAATGAGACCATCTTTCCTCATATGTTGTATATCATAAAAGACAATTTGATGAGATGGAGACAGGCAATATTTAGGAATAAAGACGTAAGAATTTGACCACTTCATAGCTGAAATCTGTTTTTCTCACTCTCCAGATTTCATTGATTCGCTCCTACAACTCCAGACAGACACGAGTCTATTTGTTGCCTCAGCTGCCAATCAAATGCTCGCCCACATCCTGCTCTTCTTTCAGAAAGTCTCGTCCGCAGGCGTCAATAAGAAAGAAGAAGACTTAGAACCCCCAGCCATCACCATGGAAACCAGCGCAGAGTACAGTGCTGTTGTTAAGGGGATCTCAGAGTACCTCAAGGAGTCTCTGATTCCCAAAGAAAACACAAAGCTCCATCAGAGTCTGCAGATACTCAAACTTCTGGCCCTGCTCCTGGCCCAGGCCGGGCCTCCTCTCCGGGACAAGCTGCTCCAGACAGTCATAGACTCTCTGGAGGAACTGGTGACAGCAGGCTGCAGTCAGCTCACGCTGCCTCTGATGGATGTCATTCTGGCTGCAAACAGGTACACTGGTTCTCTCCTATGAACACAAACACAGTGTAACACGGGAACATTCAGTTTACAGACAGCAGTCATATTAAAAGTAAATCCACCAATAAATACAATGACATTAAATACAAAAAATGTAAATAATACACACGTTTTCTTTTAAGATTATTTTTTGGGCTTTTCCACCTTTTAATGGATAGGACAGCTAGGTGAGAAAGGGGAGGGAGAGGGGGGAAGACATGTAGGAAATTGTCTCAGGTCGGACTCGAAACCCTGGACCTCTGCGTCGAGGCATAAGCCTCTCAGCATATGTGCGCCTGCTCTACCCGCTGACCCAACCCGGCCACAAATAATACACAAGTTAACATTATCGTCACAGATCAGACAGAAGGCATCTTCCTCGCCGAAGGAGCTTGGATTTAACAATGACTTTAACAATGCAATGGTGTTAATTTGAACACTGCCATTTATTTTTACAGTTTTTTTTACAAGGCTCCATCCTCTCGTATAAAATCTAAATGTGCCAGAAGGTTTTTAGCGCTCCTATGAAAGCCCAGTATTAATGTTAAATGATGTTTTCCAGCTAACGTACCTAACCTAACGTACCTTTTAAACTGTCTTTGAATCCTACCTTTACTCAAGCAAATAGCAGATACGCAGCCAGTCTTTATATCTACATTGTGTCCGCTTAGGCTCAATTACATCGGCAGGCCCCACTGGCTCGATAGGCAGTTTCAGCAAGCCAGTTTACTTAAAGCTCCATATGTTACAAAGGCTTTACCTTGTGAATAATACTGTACTTCCCATACTACATTTGCGCTTATACTGCTTCTACAGTGGACAACTAGTAGTTTAGAAGAATTGTGCTGTGGTTGTAGATAAGTTAACACACATTTTCGTGTATTCACAGTAAATACAGTATAGAGAAATGTTCAAGAGAAGCCGCATCGACTGCTGCACCTGCTGCATGAACATAATGTAAAAAGAAAGAGAGAAACAAATGACGCACTGTATACCATAGATATAAAACATGTGTATAATGAGTGGTTTCAGTGTTAAACAATGTTCATGTTTGTCTTCAGCAGCTGCGGCCCTGATGGACGTGTCCCAGACCAACGCGTCGCCCGTCTTCTATCGTCCATGTTGAGCATTAACAACGCCGCTGACCTCTGTCATGCTGCAGCTGCTTTGCTTCGCAGAGGTCACCAGTAAGCATCTGATCACAGCACCATTTCACACTCTCATACAGAATATGGCTTCACCATCACCAGTTCAAGCTCACTTTGTTTTCTTTTTCTTTTCTTTTTTTTTAGATTAACTTTTTATTGGTTTTTCTTTTTATGCAAACATACAGAACAGAACAGAGAAATACAAACTGCACAAGGACAAAAACAAAACCCCTCGTCCACCCCCCACCCTCTGCGGGCTCGAGGCAAAAAAAAAACCAACAACAAATAAACAAACAGAAATCCCACCTTGCCTAGTTACTCTCCTCTAGTTCTTGTGGCGCTGAGGTCATTAGGTCTGGTATTTGTACTGCTGCACTATTCCATAGGTTGATAGTTGATGATTTAGTTTTAGTTAATCCTTGCTGTAGAGAGCTCAAGCATAACTATGTCTAGAAAATAAGCCAACCACTGTTTTATACAAAGCGAGTGGGGGGGAGCCAGCGCTGAGTTATCATTTTCTTGGTCGCGGTTGAGCCGGCTAGCCAAACTTTCCTCTGTCTCCCAAGCAGGTGTAATTTAGAGTCGTCGTTAAGTAACAAAACAATCGGGTCAGTAGGAATTCGACATCCTATCACATCAGATATTATTGATGATGTTTTATTCCAGAACTCACGCACCTGTTCACACTCCCAGACCATGTGCAGGAAAGTTCCAGTTTGTTCAGGTTGACAGAACGTGCAGTAGGGAGTGGGAATGACTTTAGTTTTCAATTGATTGCGTTCCCCTTAGGGCTCAGCTCTCGCTCCCATTTCCCAACTATTGGAAGTTCTCAGTTTGTTTTCAAACATATTAGTTCAAGTCGTAGAAAACCAGGATGTATTTACCCATGGCTGCTGTTTTCTTCTTCTTCTTCTGTGCAGTGATACTGTCCACACAGCCCGGGCTGTGAGAATACTACTGCTCCCCCTCGACATTATAACCGGTCCGACTCTACTGGGCACAAACACCACTGGTAAAACACACAGATATACACAGTTCACCAAAAAGAATGGACAAATATTTGCATCTTTATAACTAAATATGTTTTGTCCCTGCAGCAGACAAGCATCCGTTTTCAGTGGTAGAGCAGCTGAAGAGTAAAACCTCCTGCATCTCTATGATCTGTGTCTGTCTGACAAACACACCACAGATCACACTCACGGTGAGGCTGTAAAGACAACAGAACACAGAGAGGAAACTGTATTCTTTATGTGAAGCAGACTAACATCTCTCTCTCTCTCTCTCTCTCTCTCTCTCTCTCTCTCTCTCTCTCTCTCTCTCTTTTCCCTCTCAGCCTCCTGGCGTCCTCCCATGTCCTCCAGTTTTGATTGTCACTGCCGTTGTGTCATTGTTAAGGATCTGCAGTGGCATCTCTTCCTCCTCATCCACTGGTTGCAGCGAGGTTTGCAGGAACGTAATCGGCAGTGGCAAAGTTCAGAAATGTGCCCTCGAGGCTCTGACGGCTCTCAACAGCAGCCCAGGTGACACTGTGTGTTTATGTGGAATGATCCAAATAGAAATATTGTTCTCTTTCCTTTCCTAACCACTTTTATGGAAACTTTATTGGAAAGAGATTAAAATCGTCTTTTTATTAACCTAACTCCTCAAGTAAATACCGGACACATGCAGCAGAACAGTACAGAATATCATAAGTTATTTTCTCGGTACTGAGTAGTATAAGTATAAAAGTAAATATAACTATAAAAAATGTGTAAACTGGTCTAAATAATTTGCAGAATTTTCCAACAAAATAGAAGAAAGTTAGATCAAATATCCTATACTGACACAAAAGAAATGCTACAGTATATGAACATTATAATGTGTGTTTTCACACACACGAGAGAAGGATTTTTAGGATGTAACATTTAGCACCTATCCTCCATCTTGTGCGTTTCAGGAGCGAAGGAGAAGATCAGTGAAGTGTTCACAATTCTGATACAATATCTGGACAATCCTGATTCTGACCCCACTGTAAGTTATGTGTGTTTCCTGTCTATACATGCTTGATTACAACTTCTTTTATTTTATTTTGTGCCTACTACTACTACTACTACTACTACTACTACTACTACTGGGGAGCAGTGATGAAGAAGAAGACACCAGCATTGATTGTTTAAAGAGATTTAAAGAATAAAGTCAAAATATTTTGGCAGAAAAAGTCATTATAGTTCAAGAATAAAGTCATACTGAAATATTGCAAGAATAAGTCTTAAAGAACTTTTCAAAACTTGTAATTAGATCTTTCTTTTCCATACTGATGCACACATTCTGTCATGTATAGAGGCTACATGTACTGTATATGTTTGAGAGTGAAACAGTAGTATGACATAATAATTAACTAAAGGTCCACTCCACAGTAGCTTTTTCTGAAACCTTCTGCCACATTATCAGTTTGCTTAGCTGTCACTGAGTTGGTGGAGTTTTTTATAATGTATAAGCTGAAATGGTTAGTTGAGTAGTCTCGCTTTTGCCCGACCTTCCTCCACAGCGTTGCGGAGGAGGGTCTGGCTAGTCCACACAGCATTCTGGGATGGGAGGAAAACGTGCTCTGGTTTATTGGCATTTCTTTAAACCAATCGCAATCGTTTTGGGCGGCGCTAAGCACCGGACGGAGCCACGGTGACTCTGCCAAATAGCCTCGGGAAGGAACTTGTTTCAGTGGAACGTGTGTACGTTCAAAAGTTGTTTTAGTTAGTCGTGCGAGAGAAAACTCAGATTGGACAGATAGTCTAGCTAGCTGTCTGGATTGACCCTGCAGAGATCTGAGGAGCAGTTAACCTTAGTCCCCAGAAATCCACCAGAGTTTAGAACTACAACACAAAGAAAGCGGAAGGTAACGGACATCCGGCCGAAAAGAGTGTCATCCGGTGGAATTTCTAGTCATGGTTAGATCTAAAGATTAATCAAGAGATTAATCATCTGCTAATTAATCGATAATGAAAATAATTAGTAGGGGCCTCAGTATGCACACAGGGATATATATGTTACCTCACAGATTATAGCACTCTCCAGGAATGGGAAGTAGCTAATGTCTCAGTAAAAGACGGGTAGACAGGCATGTATGCTTTGGCTTTTTGGCTGTTTGTCTGGTCACATGAGAGTCTCTAGCCACTGACGGCTCCATCTTTGACTTCATTAAGTCACAATGAGAGTCTGAGTCTGCTCATGAGGGTTACAAACTTTAGCTACAAAATATGTGTAAATCGTTGTTGTTTACTATCATTGAAATGACTGTGTTTGTGTTTCTTACTGTAGGTACTCCACAAGTCCTACCAGGCCTTAGTAAAGTGGATCAGAGTGTGCACTGACCTCTCCTTAATAACAGACCAGCTCAGACAAGGTAAAGTTCAGCAGCAGCCTCCTCACTCAAGCTCATGAATACTAGGCTATAGTATTTCTACTGGCTACATTAAGTAATGTGTCACTGAAATGATATGTATGTGTATACATGAATTAGATCTGGTGGAGGTAGTGAAGAAGCGTGCGTGTGACATGCGTTGGGAGGTGAGAGACTCGACGGTGGAGTTTCTGGGACACCTGGCCGGTGTGCACGTCTCCGTGACATCAGGCGAGGAGGTGTGTGATGCGTCTGAGGCTCTGCTGGGCGGCTGCTGTACTACTCCTCTCCTGAGGGAGGCCCTCCAGGATACAGAGAGTTATGTGAGAGCCAGCGCCATCTCTGCACTGGCAAAGACACTGACGCACAGCTGGCAACAGGGGGCAGCACTCACTCAGGACCAGGTAGGCACAAATTGTTGTACATTTGACTCTGGCACAAAACTACAGGGAAGCACTTGCTGTGGTGTGGGATACAATATCAAATTATAGTTTTTCTTCTATCCTTTCAGTCAATTCTGCCTTCTTGGCCAGGGCTCACTTTTAAAAGAGATTTAATCTCAATGTGATTTTTTTCCCCTGGTAAAATAAAGGTTAAAATTGTGTAACATTTTGGATTATTAACATAAGCTGCTACTTTCTTAGGACTGAGTAAGAGATCAGCATTTTTCTTTTTGTAAAGCACTTTGAGCTGCATTTTATGTTATGAAAGGCGCTATATAAATACAGTTTATTATTATTATTATTATTATTCACCCATGTACACTCAGATTAATAAGCAATCTATTGGTGTCAGAGCATTTTCTTACCTTGTCCGATCAAAGAGGCAAACACATTTTTAAATCAAGACTTTTTTCTTCGCTCTTATGATTAATTGTATAATTGCTACCTTTGTTCCTTTTTTTTACTGCCATCCCTGTAAATAAGCAATAGAAACATAATTGTTGTTTATACATATATTAGAGTTTGTATATATTTTACATTGTTATTATCCTCTCCTTCTTTAAGAGTCTCCTTTCATATTTTGTGAAGGGTATTCACCCTCAAAATAAACATACCTACCTACTTACCTGTGTAGGTGTACTGGGCCTCTAAAGATAAGGACAAAAATAAAAACAGGAGGTACAGTGATTTCAGATGTACATATCGATGATTTTCTCTCCTATGCAGACTGAAATAGTGAGCCGGCTGCTTGAAATCCTCTCCCAGGACACAGAGGGATTCCCCAGGAGGGCCGTCGTACAATACTTCATCTCCTGGTTCTTCTCACGCTCCTCACACTCGCCTCCATCGTCATCCACCTCCTCCACTTCTCTCCTGATGCAATGTGTGCGCACCATCCTCTCCCAAGGCAGTGCCGATTTGGACTGGGAGGTCAAAGTTCACACGCTGGAGCTGGCTGAGCTGCTGCTGGACCAAGCCTTTTCAGCTCACCGCGGTTACAGAAAGGGGTCAGATGCACATTGTGCCCTACAGCACCCCTATGGTGTAGTTTCTGATCAGGCCTACACGCTTCACACACACACTGGCACACACGCAGAGGGCGTGCAGTCAGATCTGGCCCGTGTGGTCGAGCAGGGAGTCATCTCAGCGTTGTTGAGTGGTCTGGTTGACTGCGATAGACCTGTGGCTCTGAAGGCCTGTCGACTGCTGATAACACTCAGAGAGACGATCTGCCCTCTGTCGCTAGGGGCGCTGGATGCAACTTCTGCCATGGCAACAGTATCGTGTGAACTGCTTGGGAGGGGCTGGGGGCACGAGATCACAAAGATACTGGGGATGGAGAAGAGCGATCGGGCCAGAGAGGCGGACATCTCGGCACAGAGAAGTTTCAGCGGAGCAGACGGGGGAGGTGACAGTGTGACTGTGAGTGTGTGCGAGGTGTTGAGGTCTCTGGGTTTAGACGAGAGGCTGGACGTCCTGACTCAAAGCAGCGACCACATCCACAACTCTCCCCTCTCTCTGCTGCAGGACATACTGACTGCGAGTGCCGCTCACACTCATCCAGACACAAAGCCAGGGCAAGAGGTCATAGTGGACTGCTACTGACACACACACACACACACACATAGGGTTGGACATCATTTGGATTTTAACAATTCTGATTCCAATTCCGATTCTTCCTTTCGATTCCGGTTCTTATCGATTCTCGATTCCGATTCTTTGAGGGGTGGAGTTGAAACGGGTCACATGCCTATTTACACAAATAAGAGGGCAGTTTTATTTTGAGTCAGTGGTGGTTTTGCAGTTTTACAGGGCTTTTTCAACGTAAAATAAAGCCACACTAGAGCGCTGCTTACTGTCCTCCAAGGCTGCAACACAACAAGCGCCTGGCCGCTTCGGAAACCAAAACTTGCACATATTAAATTGGGAAGCAATGATCGGATTTGAACCCAAATCCTCTAAACGATTCCAATAAAGAAACGATTCCACTGGAATCGTAATTTTTGAAACGATTCCAAGTAGGAATCTGTTCTCGATGCCCAATCACACACACACACACACACACACACACACACACACACACACACTGCACTGCCTTATGTTAGTTTGTTATGAGTACTCAGGATACATCTGCCTTCATGATGTTGTGATGTATTTGTTACTTTAGTAAAAGAGGAATTGCCCTGATTTGACTGATTTATACGTGTGTTTGGACTGTTTCTTAGCCGGATGTCGTCATACGTTCGGCTGGCATCCAGGCTAACTGTTTCTGGTAACAGTTTTGAGAATTACATAACATTAAATATTACAATTTTATTAAATACCAAACCGGAAGTTTTTTTGCTTTTTCATGATGTAATGTCTCTATTGATTTTTAAGATACATTGATACAATGCAGTTGCACTCGTCTTTACTTCCAGCAGAGGTCCATAGTAGTGCAACAAAAAAAGCTATTTAGCATTCTGCTGGATTGCCCATCAAGGGACTGGTGGTGGAAATTAGCTTTAGCTACAGTACATCGGACACTGCTTCTGCAGCTGTCAACCTTTCTCTGAACAGTACTTGTCCCTTGCAAACAAACTAATAACATTTGGCACAGATGCTCCTGTACCTCTTCCCAGACAGCAGGAGGGAAAACGGACTGTGGGAAGGGGGTTGGGGGCTTTGCGAACGCAGCATTGATGGTAACTTTCCAGTAAGTAAGAGGCGCACCAATGAAAAGCAGCCACATCCCCTACTGCTTCCTCTAAACCTGTGCTGTTGTGTTGACTGTTGCTGATCATTTTTAATTATTCACCTGTACTAGAATGAGACTTACCAATTATCCATACAATCCATTACTCTAAAGAAGAACTTTTTATGCAAGTAAAATGCAGTTTCAATCTCAGGATTCCAGTTATCACAATTGCTGTAGCTGGTGAGAAAGATGGTTTATGATACATAGACTTGGCGACACCTTTTTAATGAGTGGTCCCCGTTTCTTTTCATCATGTCAGCTGCTAATTTAAATGATGTGGGAATTGGCTGGAACCTTTGCAAAGACTTCATCATAAGGTCATCACATTCCATTTGAGGTTATTTTCATTCCTTCCTTCTCGTGTCTTCCATCCACTGTCACTGATTTCCCACGTGGAAATGCTTCATTAAAGCTCCAGGGTTTAAAGTGTGTGGAAATCAGAGATGGAGAGGGCGGTCGCCACCTCCACGTGTTCACACACTCTCTAACTCAGTCACATGGAGGAACAGAGGGACACATGCAGAAAAAAAAACTCCGCTCATTAACTAATGAGCAGGATGTTAGAGACACACACACACACACACACACACACACACACAGATTATCCCATCCTGTAATAGAGTGGCATCGCCCCATTCTGTCTCTTCATTCATGAAGTGAAACTATTTTTGTGGTGGACTTGACTCTCCTTTGCAGGATGGAGGCGGTGGCTCTTTTCTCTTTCGCAGCATCAGAAGCAGACGAGATCAGTTTTCAGAAAGGGGATATTATCAAGGTAATTGTGTGTGTGTGTGTGTGTGTGTGTAATTGTTTAGGTTGATGCATTTTAGAGGTTTTAAAAGGTAACAAAAAGATTGCATGTTTACATAGTAAGAATAACTGTGCATGTGTGTTTTAGGTGACAGAAATGGAGGATGATTCTTGCTGGGTCACGGCAGAGATCCAGGGGAAGCGTGGCTACGTGCCAGAGAACTACATTTCCCTCCTTCCTTATCCGTAAAAAAATAATAATATTTGGTCCACATATTTTAACAACAAATCAATTTAGGACAGAAAACTGCCATTGTTTCCTGCAAACACAATATTATAGATGTGGATTGGCATCAGTGGTTCCCAAACGTGTTGTCTACTTGTGACTCTTCATGACAGGTTATGATCTCCAATAGTGGGTTTAACCAAAACAATTCATTTGAAGGAATTTGCGATGCCTAAAGAGGTGACAGTATTCTGTATTTCAAAAGACAAAATGCAAAAATGAGAAAAAGGTGAAAAAACATTGTGACCCCCCCCCTCAGAGTTATTCTGAGACCATTTTTGGGGTCTCAACCCCCTGGTTGGGAACCACTGAACCGTAAATGAGTTGATTTTTCATTCAAAATGCGTTCATGCTCATGTCAGTTTGAAGAGTAACATGAGTAAACCGTAATTCTAAATATAAAAATATATTAGCTCAAGAAAAGAGTATAATTTGCATGTGTGTGTGTGTCTGTTTGTAGGTGGTTTGCAGGACGGGTGTCAAGACTTGATGCCGAAAAGCGTCTGTGCTGGCAGGAGACTGGAGTGTTCCTGGTGAGGGAGAGTGAATCAGCTCCTGGAGAGTTTTCGGTCTCCGTTAGGTCCGTGAGCGTACCACACACAGACACAAGAGACAAATCTCATGCTGCAGACTGACGTAACCTTCCTCTGTTGTCTATTTACACATCGGGATGTTAATAAGTTCCAAAATGTTTGTGTGCTGTGTTGCAGCGGTTATATTTGCATGTGTTGAATCTGCTGTACTGCTGTAATTTCCCATCAAACCTCCCTAGTGTCTTTAATGAGCGGAGAGGTGAGCATCTGCCCCAGGGTCTGACCTCAAAAGAAATGTAACACCTGGCTGACAGAATACACTTTACAATCAGAAGGGTTGCATGAAACAGGCAGGCAGCAGCATCTCCTTGTTATATTATTTGTGTAGAAGTATGCTTGTTTTCTTCCCATTGAGCACATTAGCAAGTTACAGTTACAGCATCCAGGTCTCTTTGAGTGTGTATCAGGGCTGGTGGAGGGGAGAGTCAGACTATTTTTCATATTTTTGTATGAGAACCTGCACTAAAAATAGCTGCAGAGAGAGAGAGAGTGTGTGTGTTTGTGTGTGTGTGTGTGGGTGTGGGTGTGTGTGTGTGTGTGTGTGTGTGTCAGGGGATGTAATTTGGGTCACCAAAGTGACGTGGGACACATTTAATCATTGAGGGTAAATTAAATGTGTCCAATATTCTGGGGCATTGCATAACACCGCTCAGTCTTTAATTAAACACAGGTACATTATGCAATCGACACATGCCACAGACATGCATGTACACACTGTGCACATATTAATGATCTAAAGCACAACATCTGTCTGCCTGCCTGCAAGGGCTGAGAGATAAGAGGTTTGCTTTATTTATGCACACATACTCAAACATTACCACAGAGTGTAATCCTCAGAATGATCAGCAGAGGGCGATAATGTATTACTGACTACACGTATGTCTTTACAAACTATAAAATAAGGCAGGATTGGAATAAGAGAAATAAAATATTCAACCATAACAAAAAGTGCAGAATCTAAGCAATGAACCTTTTAAAATCTAGAAAAAAGTGCAGTGTGACAGATATGTGTGTTAGGGGTGTTGAATGACATGTGTGGTTGAAGTAGGAACCACACATGATATTCTAAAAGTCACAAGTGGTGTTTCCAGAGATGTTTTTCATCCTCATCGCGTCTGCAGTTCATCATGATGACACCATGACGACTAATACAACAATGTCAATTATTTAGTGAGATTTAAGACAGGTGAACTTCCTCTGAACTATCCATGCTTTAGCTGCTCTTTCTTTTATCACAGGGCTAACACACATTACTGGTGTCCCAATTCCACGCTACATAACTCTAAATATGTTTTGAGAGTGTAGTGTGTTAAAAACAGGAAGAACGGGAAGCCAATTGCCCTTTTTACTTGACTTGACTTTCGGTCAGTCGAAATAAAGTCTGAAGACATTAATTTGGTCACTGAAGAATTTTTCAATATCGTTTCACAGTTAAGAGACTAATGAAGAGGATGATTAATTGGTTAATTGAGAAAATAAACAGCAGTTGAATTGATAAGGAAGGCTGATTATCTAGCTTTAATCTATAAAATGTGAAAACGTAGCGATAAAATAGTGGCCATCTTTCACATTTTTTTGTCTGTCCACCAATCCAAAACCTAAATATATTCAGTTTGCTCTTTTATAAAACAGATACAGAGCTAATTCTCACAGTGAATGTTTCCCATTATTTGCTTGAAGAATGACTGAAGCAATTATTAATCAATGATCAGCTGACAAATATTTTCTGTCGATCGTACTGCTTATATCGTCACTCAGTTAAGGCCGTTTTATAGTCGTGCGTAGAATCGGCGGCGTACTCGCAGACCCCTCTGCGTCTACGCCGGACCCTCAGCCAGTAGCCTGACTGCACCTCTCGAAAAATGTAACTACACGTCGTGGCGACGCACGTCGCTGGCCGTGGCTTGGTAGCGTTGCATTTCCCTCTGACTCATTTCCTGGTTCTCCTTCTCCATAAACAACATGAAATCAAGGAGAGGTTAACTTTTCCTGCTACAGATTTCCCACCTTGGTCAGAAAACACAGGGGAGACACTTTGTTTCTCTCACTATGACTCTAGAGTCGCTACTCGCTCCGGAGCTGATCGTAGTCACTCTCTCACTTCTCCCTCGCTCACCACTCCTCTCACACACACACACACACACACACACACACACACGTCGGCTCGAGCACTTTACACCAGCCCATAAGTATAAACATCAGGCCACTTACCGTAGACTATGGCAAAAAGCTCTGCGTGGACCCTCCATAGAACTGTAAAACAGGCTTTAGTTGCACACTATGAGTGTGAAACAAACTACTTAGTAGTGAGTAAGCAGCAATCCTGCTGTAGGTAGGATTGTGAAGATCCAGGACTCAGTCAAAAAATTTGAACATCGACAACTTCTCAGTCCCTCCCCCTTTTCCGCTAAAGCCCAAAACATTCTCCTAAGACCCTCCCCCCACAAGGGAGAACGAATGCGTGTGCATGAGCCGTGATTGACATTCAGTTAGACAACCCCCCCCCCCCCCCCCCCCTTGGCCCTGATTGGTGCATCTGAACAGGGAGCGGTGGATTTTTGCAAATCACACTACAGGCTGTAGGTGGAGCCAGAGGAGCTGGATTTCTTTTTAAACCTGCTTCATGTAGTTCTGCTGGAACATAGGATCAGTTTCAGCAAATATGACAGAAAGTTAGTTTTAAAAGGCTTACCTACTGCACCTTTAACTACGGCAAGCTTTGTGTGTTTGTGAGTGTGTGTGTGTGTGTGTGTGCGTGCGTGTGTGTGGTGTGTGGACTGTAGTCTCATTTCCCACAATGACGGAGTTGTTCACATCACCTCTGCATGAATTCCTAAACAAAGAAACAGGTAGAGGAATGAAGAATAACCTTTTCATCTTCATACTGCTGTTGGAGCATAAATAAGCAGTAAAGTGCATTCCTGCCTTTATCCCCTTTACCGTTCTCACCTCTCTTATTTTGCAGCTACGGAGAGAGGGTGGAACATTTTCGGGTGCTGGAGGGGGGCGGTCAGTACTGCATCTGGGACGAGTCGTTTTGCTCCCTCAACCGTTTGGTGGATTTCTACAGAACTCACAGCATCGGCGTGGAAAAAGTGGTCTACCTCAGAGACCCTCCTGCATCCCCTGGCCTGCTGTCCCAGCCTGGGCGTAACCCGTACCCCAACCCTTATAAAAGCAGCTCTCAGGAGTCCCTCCCTTCAGCCCGCCTCCACTCCCACCCCTCTCACCCAGAAAGAGAGCCCTCCCAGCGTCTGCATGAATCAGTTGTGGGGGTATGACGAATCACCGAGCATCGTTACTCATAACAAACCGCTTATGTTGAACACACACTGGTTTGTCTGATGTCTTTGCTCTGTCTTTGTGTAGAAACCCCGCCTGGCTCACGCCCTCTGTGACTACACCCCCCCTCAGACCGCCCACCTCCACTTCCTGCGTGGTGATATCATCGACCTGCTGGACTGCTCGAGCTCACGGACCTGGAGAGGGCGCTGTCGAGGCCGAGTGGGAATCTTTCCGCCAGAATTTGTCCAGCCGCTGTATCACTGACACGTATCGGTCACGCTGTAGGGACTTACCTTTCTTATGCAATGATCCAACTAGTGATGAAACAATTAGTCCAATTAATCCACCGATTCAATTTTCATTATTGATTGAAAGGCTCGAAATCGTATTTTCTCAATCAGCTTCAGAGTCCTGTGTGAGAACAGCGTTTCTTTCAGCCACAGTTGGTACAGTTTTTGTTATTACACATGAAATATTTCTTTGTTTCTGTTTTTTTTCTGCACTCTTCTTTACTGATTTGAAGTGGGCGGGAATTCAGTTGGCAAAAAAGTGAGGTCACATACTTGCACCAATCAGGATTTAGCAACATTAGTTATGAATAATTGATTTTTATAAAGAAATTCTTAAAGGTCCTATGACATGCTGCTTTTTGGATGCTTGTAAATAGACCTTAGTGGTCCCCTAATACTGTATCTGAAGTCTCTTTCCCAAAATTCAGCCTTGGTGCAGAATTACAGCCACTAGAGCCAGTCCCACAATGAGCTTTCCTTAGGATGTGCCATTTCTGTGTCTGTAGCTTTAAATGCTATTGAGGAGGAGAGAGGGGGGGCAAGGTGGAGGGTGGGGCTGTGGCCTTGACCAACTGCCACTTTGCTTGTTTGCAAGCCATGATGTCTCTCGCTCTCTCATGGGTGGGCCAAATTCTCTGGGCGGGCAAAGCAGAGAAAGGGGAGGTAACCTTGCTCCTTATGACCTCATAAGGAGTAAGATTCCAGATCGGCCCATCTGAGCTTTCATTTTATCAACGGCAGAGCAGGATACCCAGGGCTCGGTTTACACCTATCGCCATTTCTAGTCACTGGGGGACCATAGGCAGGCTAGGGAACTCACATTAATGTTAAAAAACCTCATAAAGTGACATTTTCATGCCATGGGACCTTTAAAGAAGAACTGCAGCGATTTTACACATCAAAACGTCTGTTTACAGATCTTGTGAAGTACTACTGCAGATGTGAAAAATGTTGCATAAAGCTGTTGGTGGCTCGAAAACATATTTTCTCAATCAGCTTCAGAGTCCTGTGTGAGAACAGCATTTCTTTCAGCTGGTACAGTTTTTGTTATTACACATGAAATATTTCTTTGTTTCTGTTTTTTTCCTGCACTCTTCTATACTGGTTTAAAGTGGGCGGGAATTCAGTTGGAAAAAAGGTGAGGTCACATACTTGCACCAATCAGGATTTAGCAACGTGCAATGTGATACATTGCCTCAAGTGATGTCACTTGAGTCAGTGAGCTAAGACTACGAGTTTGAAAATGACAAGAATTTGGGGGTGTGTAGTTAGACAGAAGCTTACCAGACCTCTATAACTCGCTCCTCATCTCTGCTTGACACTATACTAGCCACTACTAGCTTTATGCACCCGAATCTTCAACTAAACTGTCAGCGGTCAAATTGCATTGTGGGTAATCTAGGTGCCAGGTTTTGAGCAAGGAAGAAGGATATCTGATAGTTTTTTTTTAAATGCCCTGTGATAAATAGGTGCAGATTTGTAACCACGTTTTCAGGGGCTTTAGTCGTTCAAGTATCAGAAAAATGTTTGCGGCCTCCCAAAATATGATGATTTGTTGTTTTTCTCTTTTTTATATTATTTTTAAAGGTGAAGTCTGTGATTCTGGATTGTTGATATTTGAACTCAACAACCAAACAAAATACACCCGTACCGTCAGTGCTCCTTCTGAATTTTAGCATGTGGCAGATTTAGCGTCCCTCACGCTTCCGCTGCCTTTCTCTTACATGGCCTTTCCCCCGTCCTCTATCCAGAATAGTGCTGTGTGGCTCGGTCCGAGCCACTTTGTTCGTTTCTCTTAACTACGGGATTTTTGTTCAGCACACACACATTAACAGACAGCTAGTGGAACGTTAGGAGATAATTGCTGAATTTGACAAAAAGTGTGTTGGATTAGAATCGCAGACTCCACCTTTTTACTGAATACATTTGGATTTTGGACTGTTGGTGTAATACACAACGGGTAATTTAGTCACCTTCTGTGGGTTCCATAGTTTTCTGACATCTCACAGACTTATCAGTTATTCAAAACTGAATAGATAGATGGATGAATCGATAATGAAGATCATTGTTGCGGCCCTAGAGTGAAACTTTCACAGCCCTAACGTCCTCCTTTCACCAACAGCTTATATTAAAATTACTAATTAAAAGTGGAATTGACCTTTTATGTTAGCTTTGTTTCACCATATTGTCTGTGCCCCTAACCTCCGCCTCCTTAGTGAATGTGAGTAAACTGTGCAGAAGACAAATAAAGAGTGGTATTATCTGGTTATAAATATTATAACCTGCATTCATTTGTGGACAAACACTTGTAGCTGTGATGCACATACCTTTAATTTATTTGAGATACAACAAGAAAAAAACATTCAATATGCAAGTTGTCAAGATATTTTATCTTTTGATTGACATGAGATTCTTGACATCCAACCATCTTCACTTCTCAACACTTAATCAGTTTCACCACCAAAATCAAAATCAAAAAAATCAAATGCACAACAACACAGATATTATAACAGTGTTTCTCAACTTTGTTATTAATCAGAAAGGAGTCATAGCCAATTTGCAGTACTGATACATTGAATTCTGTCTGATATATTTGTGATAATAAAAAAGTAAACATAAACGGATGATTATTTCCATATAATTTAGATCCTCCAACTGCACTTTAAATACACAAACGTGTGTGTATTCATGTATAATTTAAATTGACATGACAACATGAACATGTTGAACATTGAGACATTCTGATTCATAATCATAAACAAGCTAAATAGCATGAAAGAACTTTAAAACATTACAACATAACTATATAATTACCATCAAGCATATAGACTAAAAAGGAACTATGGGAGTAATGTACAACCTCAATCTTATTATATATTTGTATGCTTAGCATTTCAGATGATGTGTGATGCCCTTTTATTTAGATGTCATGTTTTAGCTAACACTAGTTGCACATTCATGTTAGCTTGTTACAAGCCACAAGCTTCATTGTAAATAACCTTTGAAAACTTTAAAACTAGGTTACATCAAATAAGAGGGAAAGGTTATATGAACAAACGAATAGCCTCTAGTGGAGCACTGGTAAAAAGATAACATCATAACATCTGTAGAACTACTGTATGTCTAATAAAGTGATTTTTTTAAAAAGACAACACTGAACTCAGTTTGAGCTGCTCCGGATTTTTAAACGGATTTTGAGACGGAGCTTTCCTAACTTTTTTTGTGTGACGCTTTGCATTTCCTTCAATGAAAAAACTCTGAACACTGAAAGTGTCCATGCCTTGTGTCGCCCATAGTCATCTATGATTATGTGTAATTTGATATAAATAGGGATCCAAATGCAGGTTTAAAAAAGTTTTTTTTCTTTTATTAAAATGATAGGCTACATTTAGAGGTTTGTGGTTAGAGGTTTGTACTCTCTGTGTTTTCTAGTTTGAAATGTGATTTTTTATTTTTTTATTTTATTATTATTTTTTTTTCCGTTTTACACCTGAAGCTACATCTGCAGGATTCATGTACAATCAGTACGAAAATCACAGTTTGTTTCCCCACCTTCTTGGATGTGGAGTTCATGTTGGAGAGATTGGCAGAGCTCAACAGGAGGGTTGGACAGGATGTTAAATCTGATCCTCTACTCAGGCAAAGTATGCATAGAGAAAAATGTTAATGCTGACTACCAGGATCGCATTGACACAGCAGAACCTGGACCAGAACACACTCTCTTTAACATTTTGAACTCTGGGAGTTGGAGTCTCCTCTGATTGCCGCGCTGCTGAGATACACAATCCTGTCCCCCGACCGCATGTCACCCGCCGTGTTGGCTCAGGGCCTGCAACAACACACACACACACACACACACACACACACACACACACACACACACACACACACAGCTGTAATTATTATTTGATTAACTTCATATGTCAGCTCTGTGTGTGTGTTGTGATTATCACATGATGGCTGGTTTTATTCCAAGTGGTGTGCATATTCTGACTCTTACCCTGGGAGCTACGGTGGCTGACAGAGGACACTTTCTGTAGAGGAATTTCTCTTGGTGGCTCTTCAGTCAGAGTCCACCAGGTCAGGTTACACAACTAGGAGAGTATAAAATGGAAATGTAACAACATTAAGCCCCCCGTTTTCATTCTTTATGCTAAGCTAAGCTAACCAGCTGCTGCTGTAGCTTAATATTTAACAGACATGTGATATCAATCTTCTCATCTAACTCTCGGCAAGTAAACAAATAAGCGCATTTCCCAAAACGTTGAACTATTCCATTAATGATATACTGTATTTATTCATTACCAGCGTTTTACACTCTCTTTGCAAGACAGTCACGCCAATCTGAAGTGTAACTCAGTTTTATTTGTGATTTGAGTTTATTATTGACGTTCATTCTTAATAATAATTCTTCATCTTAGATAACACAGGGGCATCACAGTGAGCGTGGATTCTATTTATGCAACAAAATTCACCTAAATCACATATTTATTAGTACTGTAGATTTTCTGCATTGTTAATGGATATAAAGTACTGTCAAACATTGTGATTAGTTTTGTGTGTACAGGGGAGGTTAAACCAATCTGCCTGTTTTCTAGTTTTGCAGGGCACAAAGCAGGTCTGCACACATTCTCTTGAAATGTGTTATGATATCAGAAAGGCTTCTGTTTGCATTTTGAGTTCACACACAGGCCAGAATAACGTCAAATGTAACAAATGGGTCACTTTGGGCTTTAGCAAGAATTTTTTTTTTTTTTATTGTGAGCAACAATAGTTCTTCTGTACTGTAAGATTTTGCTCTTTGGTTGATTGTTGATCTTTAGGATTTAGATGGGCATGTTCTCTTTGACTGTCTTGCAACATGGAGGCAAACCTTCAGATAAAACCTGTTCCTTTTACCTCAGAGTCAACTCCTTTTCATTTTTAACAGATAACAATACAGGTGTACCAACCTGTGCCAATGCATATGTATTACTTCCCTAATGATTCTGTTATTTATTGTATCTGTGCGTACACACCTGTTCGTGGCTGGGCGGCGGTGTGAGCAGTGATACTATAGCAACCACGATACCAGTGAGCCCACAGAGGAGAATGGCGAAGTGGAGGTAGTGGACGCCTCGTAGGACTGCAGGTGCAAAGTCCTCGACTCCACATCTGGGAGGCGGGAAGGCAAACTCCAGTGCCATCCTACACACACCCACCGCCAAACCCACCATCAGGCCCCAGAACGCACCCTGAACACACACAAACACACATATAAACACATTTACACACATTTCATTACATGCCTTCCTGAGTTGATACCCTTCCGTTAAAAGCATCACTGTGTTGGGTGTGTTCGAGATTGTAACGCTCTCACTTTCCCACCATGATAATCTGTCATCGTCTTGTCACTTAAGTACACACACGTGCAGTGACACAAATAAGTCTCTGTCTCCGTCTCTGTTCAGCCTTCAGCAAAAAATGTGATCTGTGTGGTTGAACTTAACACACATGAAAATAATCACCCTGTCACAGCACGCAAACATCTGCACCTCTATTTTACTGCCAAAATATATTTTACTCACTTTTCCTCTTCTCTCCGTTCCCATTCCTCACACTCTTTACTCCAACTTTACTATTTCTCTTTCTTTCTGATGTGAAAGTACTACATGTGGAAAAAATTACATTAACCGTTATTTTGTTGTTACATTGACAACTGTTTTTCAGCTTTTAGTTCATATAAATCTTAAAACATCACATATATATATATATATATATATACATATACATATATATATATATATATATATATATATACATATACATATATATATATATAGTTTTTGGGATTAAAATCCTAAAATGTGTAATTCTAGGATTCATAAAAAGGGAGATAGAAACAAATACATCATAACTCATCATCACTAATTGCAGAGTTAATTGGTATTTTTACAAGTTACATTTGCCTCTCTAGTTCAAAGACTACACACGTCATGTCCCCATTTAAATACTGTAGTTCTGTATTGTTTGCTCTCTGTATTAAACTTATCAACGTGTGTCATATCCTGTGCAGTAATGTGTGCTCTTTGACCCAATGAGTCAACGTCATTCAGATTCTTACAGCTATGCTCACTGTGTTTGAATAAAACGTTGTTTGTAACAGTGCTATTGACCATTTTCAAGAACTTTATAATCCCTCCAGTAAGCATGGATTTTGCAGGTCTAAAGACGTCTAGAATCGATGTACTGTATATATTTAAACTATGCTAAATTTGGTGTGTAAATGTGAAAGTTTTTAGACATCTAGGTTACCTTTAAGCTGTGTTTAAACCCACAGTCTATGGTTAATGGATCACTAAAGCCACAGTTCATCCAAAGGGAAACATTAATGTCTGTGCCAGATGTTATGGTTCACATAATTCATCCAATAGTTGTTGGGACAGTTCAATACAAACTAAAAATGTCAACCTGATGGTGGGTCTAGCTAGAAGAAACGTCAGGGGATCACCAAAGTCAAAAAGATTCATCCTCTGGGGAACATGAAAGTCTGTACAAAATACTGTATGTATGGCAATCTATCCAGTAGTTTTGAGATATTTCAGTCTGGACCAAAGTGGTGGAACAGACCGACAGACTGCATTGCCATATAGCAGCTAGCCTGGCTAAAAACAATTTTATGCAACAGAGGTGTTTATTTAATCGGCAAATTGCCGACTCATTGTTAGCTGCAATGTTGCGAAACCCATGTTGCAACCCTATGCAAGTTCATTGTAAACACATTGTAATAAAGTAAACTAAAATAAACTCTTTGTAGTGTCATTCAGAGTTGAAAAAGATGATATTTACATTACAATAAAGGAGAAAAACCCATTCATTCTGAAAATCTTGAGAAAGTCCTCTTTATTTTAGTACTTAAAAGCGTGTCCACAGAGAGCAGTCACACCCAGGACTTGCTCTATGAAAACAGGGATTTAATTTGAACTATCCAGTGGACTGGTCTTTACTTGCAGTTGAACAATGTTTAAACAAGTGTTTTTCGCTCTGGGTCAATACCCATTTTACTACAGCAGTATTCTTTTACCTCTCTCTGTTAATCTTTATCTTCTAATAATCACACTTTCTCTCACTTTCACTCTGTTATCAGTCAATCACTTTAATTTATTCAAGTGAAAGAGCAACAGGTTCATGCTGGTTCCTACTGAGGAAATAAAAAAAATACAATACACATCATAAAATGAGAGAGTAACACAAAGACATTCACACATGCATGGGCTCCACACCAAGCAGCGAGGGGGTGTTGGCAGCTGGATCCAATGTGAAGCTAATAAAACCACCAGAAAGGACACAGAGTGCCAGAAAGCCTCAAAACTCCAGTATGTTCTCATGAATAGTTTGGTTTCCAGAATGGAGTAAACTTTGAATTATGTTTGGTTATGTTTACAACAACAAGACTTATCTCTGTTTCACGTATGTGTTAAAAAAAAAAGTAAAATCTCTTTGAAGCAGCCCAAAAAAGGTTGTGGAATGAGATTTAATTGTGTTTATTTGTATCATATAATACTCGTGTACTTGTTTGTTTCTGACTGTAAGTAGTGCTGCAAAGATTAGTCGATAATTGGATTACCCTACTGACAGAAACTGATTGATTATCAAATTCTGTCAATGTTGTTTAAGTCATTTATTGAAGCAAAAATGCCAAACAATCACTGGTTCCAGCTCCACAAATATGAGGAGAGCTTTTTTGTGTCAGTGTGGATTCATTATATTTTAGGTGTTGGACTGTTGATCATCGAAATAAGCAATTTAAAGATGTCCCATTGTACTGTGGCAACTTTTGGTGGGCACTTTTCTCTTTTTTTTTTATAAACAAAACTGTTGATAGATCAATCAAAAAAATTAAAATAACTTGTGTGGGCAATGCATTGGGCTGTGTCTCCGGTGGTAGAGAGGTCGTCTACCAATTAAGAAGGTTGGTGGCTCGATCCTTGGACCTGCAGTACCATGTCAAAGTGTAATTGGTCAAGACACTGAACCCCGAATTGCTCCCGATGCTGCGCCATCGGAGTGTGAATGTGTATAAATGTTTATCTGAATGTTTATCTGATGAGCAGGTGGCACCTTAGATGGCAGCCTCGGCCACAGTGTATGAATGTGTGTGAATGGTTAATGGTTCCTGTACTCTGTGAAAATGCTATATAAATACAGTCCATTTATATTTACATGTTACCTGTTCATTGGTCCTCTTCCAGAAGATAGCCAGGGTGAAGACAGCAGTGACGGGTGGAGCGAGGCAGCTCGTCACTGACTGGATGTAAACATAAAGCTGGCCACTATTGGCTGACTGCAGGATGGGGATCCACACCACACTCACCACCACCAAGATCACAGTCACGATCCTGGAACAAAGAGTACATCTCTTTCACTTTCTCTAGGCACTCTCTTTTTACTTTCTGGATCCTGGTATTAAACGGCATGATCAGAGTGCATATGTCAGCTGGCACCGTCCAGGATTAAGGACAGATGTTCTCTGACCACTGGCCCTCCATCTGTGAGTGACGTACCTGCCGACCAGTAGCAGCTCTCTCTCCGAGGCCCGTTGGCGATATTTCTTCCAGATGTCCATGGTGAAGAGTGTGGAGCTGCTGTTAAAGATGGAGGTCAGCGATGACATCAGAGCAGCCATCATCACTGCTATCATAAGCCCACGCAAGCCTGTAATACATGACACAGATAAATACATGCATTCAGGTAAAAAATAGAAAGTGTATCAAAGCAGTTGACACATTTAGAAATAACAGTATTCTCACCACTTGGCATGAGTTCAATGACCAGTTTGGGAAAGGCGATGTTGGAGCATCCCACCTCAGCTCCACACACTCGCACACACTCTTCTGGATCCACACATCCTACAGTGTCTGAAATATGAAATTACAGGTCATTCACACACAGGGGTGGAATAAGTAACAAAATATACTACTCATGAAGAATTTGTGTTTCTTTGCTCTAATTTCTACTTATGAAGAGGTAAAGGATCTGGAGTAAAATACGAGCACAAAAGGAACTCATTTATTTAGCCATTAGAGAGTGTAAATTAAACTAAATCATTGGTATTTTATTCTCAGTTAAATATGGCTAATTGTTATGATTATAATTTATAAAATTACAATATTTCCGCCCAAAAAACAACACAAGCTGTAGGCTGCATGTATAATTACACAAAATCCGCTGAAGTTACTGGTAATTTGACCCCTTTTTTCTTGCACAGTGAGAAAATACGTGCAGGTACAAAACCCCATGCAGGTGTGTGCACAACCACGGTATCACTTACATATATAAAATACCACCCTGGCCTGTAACATAATAATACACATTCTTTCATGGGACATCAGATTTATGGAGAGAAGTGTCCATCAGTAATTCACCTGTGATCTGCAGGCAGTGACTTCAAAAGATAACGATACAATCTCTATAAATATAATTTATTTCTTAGATAGTTCAACTATCTATTAGGTCAAAAGTGGACTCAGACCAAGGGTCACCTGTCTCTTTGGTGCATCTCTATCTACCCTAAACTTGACCTCTTAATCTAAAAATAAACGTTGATGTAGATGTTATTTCTCAAAATGTTTCAGCAGACTTTATAGTAAGACAAGTCTAATGGCATGATTAGCAAACGTTTGGCATCTGCCCTGCATTACCTAAATAGGAAATTGGCCCAACTAACATCCTCCTACTTGATATGATTTTTCTTTTTCTTTTATTTTTTTGAAATTTGGCCGAATAGGCCTACCAGAATATGCAAGAGATAAAAAATTATATATATAGCCTACCATAGTTAGTTACTCTGTCTTTTGTAAATGTTCTGTTTTGGGAGGAAAAAACAAATGTCTCTCCCTATGTCCCGCCGGCAAAAGGGTGGAGTTAACAGCCTCTCTTTCCTAACCAACTACCGGACACTCCGCCTTTTTGCCCTCCAGTGACAGAGCTTCCGTTGCCGAATTCCAGGGGCAGGCACATACCGGCAACTCCACACTGCACCTCGATGAACTTTCTGTCTGCACGAACGTTTTGGAAACGGAAAGACAAACCGACGTGGACTCGGAACCAGTGAAAATTGAGACACGTACGCGCCACGTTAGTGATTTATTAACGACTTTTGGCTTTTTTTTTTGTTTTCGGGGAACTCAACAGTTACCATTGTTTGGTGCTTTAAAACAGCTGTGAACTGGCGGACAGACGCTTCAACAACAAAAAAAGAAGAAGAAAAGTGACTCGTCAGCGCAACAGTTAGCTTGAGTCACCAACAGTTTCAACACTTATAAAGGAGGATTAATGACTTTTTTTTCTCTATCTCAAGTACGTGTTCCGCTTATTGGTTTGACTCACTGGTAGACACCAGACACACACACACACACACACACACATAACATTCATCATCCCACACAGTGCCCGCCTCCATGTCTGCCGGGCCTCGAGGCTGGAGCTGCTGAACCGGGCCGCAGCTGGATTCCCCCGGACCCTTTCAGGTGACAGGCGTGGCGCTGGGCGGGAGTGCTTTAACGCTCAACACCTGAGCGTGTGTGCGTGCGTGCGTGTGTGTGTGTGTGCGTGTGTGTGTGAGCTGGGAGTCTGCGTTGAGGAACTGTTCTAGCGGTTTATTATTTCCCTCAGATGAAAATCTTGTTTGTTAGGGATCTGTTTATCACATCACTGACCCAGGTCACGCTGACACGTTATGGACCGTAATGACAGATTCGAGGTTTGACCCTATACGGACCGATCGAGTGGAAACAAACTGGGTCAGAGTGGTTTCGGTACTTAACTATTTATTGACCGGTGGATAATATATCGAGGTCATGGCGTTGTCTCAGATCCAGTGTCTGGACAACCACCACGTCAACTGGCGCGTGAGCGAGGGCAAACCGGAGTTTTTCTACAGTGAGGACCAACGGCTGGCGCTCGAGGCTCTAGTCACCGAGGGCCGCGATGCATTCACGCAGTACATCCAGGAGAGTGGCGTCCGGGATTTCCTCTCGGAACCGGAGCTGGAGCGGATTGCACGCACAGCGGAGGACTATCGGCCTGGTCACGACCATCATCAGAAACCAGAGACCCCAGGGCCGGGGAACCTCACCCCGGGGTCCGGGGAGTTTTGGGGAGACGGTGAGGTGTCGCTCCAGTATTGGCCAGATCGCTCGGAAGCCTCAGTGGCGGAGCTGGACCTCGGCTGGCCCGATGCCATTTCATACCGTGGGGTCACGCGCGTGACCGTGTACACCCAACCTCCAACCGAAGGGCACACGCACATCAAGGAGGTGGTGCGCAAGACCATTGCATCAGCGCAGAGGGTAGGTAGTGAAGAAGATGATGATGATGATGCATGGTGTTATAAATAATGCAGGGATTAATGAGGTCAGGGGTTCAGGGGACCTCCACCTGATCAGAAACACCTCAAAGTTTAAGTTAAAAGAAAACAAAAAAAAATACTGAACACAAAATAATCCAGCAAAACACCCCTGTAGGCCTATTAAATAGCCTGCTCTCATTGTGTAATTTACACTTTTTTTGGCACTGTGTCAAAGAGGCGTTGATTCGACGTTTTTTTTGTTTTTAAGATTACACTTGTGTTGTTGAATAGGATTTCATTATAATGGAATGTTCTTCCATGTATATGTAGCATGTGGTGGACAAATCAAATGAATTAAATGTAATATACAATCAATTACAAAAACACCACTGCAAATGTACCACAGCACCGAGTCAACACACAAACAACTACAGTAATAGTCTCAACCAAAAAAATGAAGTAAGGTTGTATTTATTGCATTGCTATTGAATGCACCACAATACATCATGGCTTTTTATTACTTTTCTAGTTGGTCAGTGTATAATGCAGTTTACTACCACGAGACTAAACTGCAAAGCAGTGTTTGTCTGACACAGCAAAGAAAAGCAGTTTATAAGCTTCACAAAGGCATCGCAGAGCTATTATAGCTGAAATGGTTAGTTGATTAATTGACTCGTAGATCGAGAGGAAACAACTCTGTAACTATTTTGATAATGTTTTAGTCATTTCTCACTCAAAAACACCAACCGTTCTGTAGTTACAGCTTCTCCGATGTCAGGTTTTGCAGTTTTCTCTGTCGTATGATAGGAGACCGCATGTATTTAGGTTAGGAACTGTTGATTGATTAATCGAGAAAACAATTGGCAGGCAGATTAATTAATAATGAAAATAGTAGTTAGTTGCAGCCCTAAATTGAATTGTGTTTACATTGTTTTATGTTAAATCACTGTCAGATTAAGAATGATTGTTTTGATCAGAGGTTTGACTTCCTTTGTTGTTTTCTCCACAAACACTGCTGACAGCACTGCAGTTGGGCACAAGGCTAAATCATATCTACTAAAAATGATCTGACATGGGTTTCTTTGGACTGAATTTAATCCAGTGTCTCCCTAATTTACACCTCATTATTTGCCTCTGTCTTGTCTTACAAACCTTCTTCCCCTTTTTCTCTCATGTGTGACACACTCACACAACAAAGTTTTAATAAAACAAGTCTGATCTTGACACGACAGTGGAAAAAAATGAATAGGTTACATGCCAGAACCCACATACATAATCTTTACCTCTCACATACATGAATTCTGGCACATGCACATATAAAAGCCTAGATGTGCCTTACGGCAACAAAAGACTTTAATGAATTAGACCCAGTTCCAGAGTGAAATACTTTCTCCTTGCTTGGAAGGCACTACGCCAACAACTTTTTCCAAAGCTGCTATTCAGCTGAACTCAGCTTACAACAAACTGGTATCCCTATGTAGGGGTTGTGTAGTATTTGCTACTTTCTACTGCTTTATATTACAATTTATCTTCTTTTACCTTCTACTTTTTCTAACTTTTGCTATAGGTTTGACAAGACCATGTTTCATCCTTCAAGTATAATGACAATAAGTTGATTTGAAATTTTATGGTAACATATTCTAACCTCAAGGTTCACTAACTAGCTTTTTTTCCAGAGCTATTTTCTTGACCATCTTATTCCCTATTCCCTTCTTTTGGACCGAACTCTGCCTAGTTTTAAAAATAAAACTGGGTCAGGTGAAGAATGAATAGACAGTGCTGTGTGAAGAATACCACGCTGTCACTACTATTGTGTTGAACCCACACTGTCCAGACACTTCACACTCTGTCACCACTCTGCAAAGCAATCTTTCTTTCTTGCAGCCTCTTAATGGAACATCTGTGGTCCGATATTCTTTGTCTTTGAGGGTTTAATTGATGCAGTTGCATTTTTAGGTGCAGTTTTCACAAGTGCCCAGCTTCCTTTGATGATTTAATGGGTGTAATATTGTTAAATCGAACCCTCCCTCGCAGACCAGGAAACACTAACGCCATTAATGATTTCCTCTGTGTGTTTTCTTTGTGTCTGTGTGCGTGCGTGCGCGCTTGCGTGCATACGTGTAGGTGATAGCCGTGGTGATGGATGTGTTTACAGACGTGGATATCTTTCGAGACCTGCTGGATGCTGCCTACAAACGCAAAGTCCCTGTATACATAATCATTGACACGGCTGCAGTCCCCTGCTTTCTTTCCATGTGTGGCAGAGCTGATATGCACCGTGGACACCTAAAGGTATGCATACACACACACACACACACACACACACACACACACACCCAGATGATGCTTTGATAAGCTGGGAGATGAGCTAGTTGAATAGATGGCTACTCTTGATAACTATATAATTAATATAAAACTGTATATTTTAAAACGCTCCAGTTCAAACATTTCAAATAAAATGTGTTTCATTTAAGACACATTTTCAATAATACGTATATTGCGGTATTTGAAAGAAGGGCACATGATTGAGGTGCATGCACCGGCTAGTTGTTTTGCCATAGGGTGAATATCTTTGGTATTCTTTGCCTCTCTGAGAGTAACTGGTCTAAGCAGTAAAAGGAAATGTTTTAATGAGCGGCTTTCTAAATGCTTTGGACCGGGAAAACACTGAGCACATTCCTGTCTCTCATGCCATTAGACAATTAGATAAACCATGCACACTCTCACTTTACTCTTTGTAACATGTTTCCCTTTCATTTCTCCTTCTTCCTTCCCCATAGCTTCCACCGCCTGACCTCGCCTCTCTTTCAACCTCTTTCTTATCTGCCATCTCTGCTGTAATCATGATCATTTGCGACTCCTGTGCTTAGTGTCCCCTGTGAGATTTCGCACAGAACGTTTACTCACGAGGTAATGCTCGGCCAGGAACCACACCCTTATCACAGTGCTAAAGACAAACATCGCAGGGTGTGTCGTACAAGCATGTACATACATAGATACAGTCCGTGCTCTAACCGGTAGAGTCAGCCAGCACAATAGCATTGTGGTGTTAATAGAGAGGAACTGTTCTGGAGCAACAAGAAAACTCATTATTTTCGGTCTCCCTAATCTCTTGTGGCTTTTATTTCCCTTTTATTCACCAAAATCCTTCCTCCGATCAACACTAAATCCCCAAGAGCCTCTCTTTACATACCATTTACCCTGTGTGTGTGTGTGTGTGTGTGTGTGTGTGTGTGTGTGTGTGTGTGTGTGTGTGTGTGTGTGTGTGTGTGTGTGTGTGTAGAATCTGCGCGTACGCTGCTGTGGAGGTGTGGAGTTCTTCACACGGACAGCACAGAAGGTGCGTGGAGCACTGAGCCAGAAGTTCATCCTGGTAGATGGAGACAAAGCTATCTCTGGTTCATATAGGTGAGCAGTGTACTACACAGTATGTTGTGAGTGTGCGTGAACTCTGCGCACTTCTGCGTATCGTTTATTTGTGTATTTAAAGCTACTCTAATCAATATTTTAATTTGCTATGTGACATGTGAAAGGGGTCACACGAAGAGACAAACCTACGTAGAATAGTCACCGGACTCTGCAGTTCCACATTCTCTACAGAGTCTTTTGTATATTTTAGCTTATTGTTTTGGTTTGTTTGGCTCACAACTTTACTGTTTTGGTTCCGCTCTCAGCTAGTTTCACCCAGTTTCCCGCAGCAGCAGGCACACTCCCTGCCCAGCGCCAAACAGCAGACAGTTAAAGTTAGCAGCAGGGAGAAATGTGCCAGAAACACCACTCCAATTGAATGCCAATATGCTCCATGTCTGCTGGATGTGTAAATAACAACTGTCAGCTGACTCGCTCATCATAACAACTGGAACACTGAGATGAAAAGGCTGACATTGTTGCATTGTTGCAGCATGTAGACTTTTATCTGCCAGTGCCAATTTTTGTCAACTAGGCAGATCATCCACAACTATAAACGTTCACTTCAACACACACATACATTTAGTTTTGTCACTGTCATCTATAGTTACATATTTACCAATACATATTGAAGGGAAGAGGGAAATCATGAGAAGAGCATAATGTGATGCATGACCACTGGTGTAATGATTAAGATAAAATAAGAAGCCTTTTGTCACTAATGAATACAACTCAATTACGTGTGCCCCTCCCAACGCTGCTTAAAATAAAACTATAGTGCTCACATCCATATATAACTTAAGACAAACAACAACATTCATTCGACATTCATCATATCATTAAATAAGTAAATAATATATTGCACAGATCAATATAATGGATTGTAAAAACACTAATAAGAAATGTGAATATGGGGGCAGAGACGTTATGTGTGTAGTCTTGATGGCGTTTGGAAAGAAACTGTTCATTAGTCTGGTGGTTTGTGTTCTGATGGACCTGTAGTGTCTCCCTGAGGGCAGGAGATCAAAGAAATGGTGGCCAGGGTCAGAACTGTCTTTAACAATGTATTTGTGCTCTGGAAAGGTAGCGGGTGTGTGCAATATCCTGAAGTGAGGGGAGAGGACAGCCGATGATTTTCTGTGCAGTGTTGATGACCCTCTGCAGTGCTCAATTAGGATTAAACCATAAACTATGCTTTTTCAGTAAGAGTTATGACATAGAAGAAGTCTGAGCACCCGTCAGATAAGCACTTAATAGGGGAGTCACCGCATTTATGTTTTTCCATGTCTGTGTTATTCTAGCTTCACCTGGACCTCATCTCGTTTGGACCGTAACCTCATCACTGTGATCACAGGACAGGCGGTGGAGACCTTCGACCTGCAGTTTCATGATCTTTATCTCGGGTCCAGAGGTGTGTCTCTCAACCACGTCCCCATGGTAGATGAACCAATCCCTGACCCGATCCCTCATGCGGCTCCTGCTCCGGTGTCAGCTGCTGTTGCTCGAAAACTCATCAATCCCAAATACGCCCTTGTTGCCGCGGGAACCCACACAAGTCCGACTCCTTCTGACCAGAATTCAAGCAACAAGAACTCCCAGAATCCCACTCAGCTAAAGATTACCAAAGGACGTCTTAAGCATGTCATCGAAGAGCCACCCTTACATCCAGGATTAGCCCATCTGGAGAAAGTGTACCTGGTCAAGTACCTGCCCACCTGGCCAGAGCCAGACCCACCAAGCGACGTGATTGGCTTCATCAACATCAGGGATGAAAAGCGAGCTAATCAGGTTCACTTACAGAGGTCGGAGAGGTTTGAGACCAGCCAGGCTATACGCTTTAGCGCACCACTAACGCTAGTTCAACCACAGACTGAGGAAACTGCTTCAGTTCGGGATGCAAACGCTACAGGAGCAGCAGAAAATCTCTCTGGGAATACAACAGCAGAGGCCTCTACTCCTGTGAGTCCAACCAACCAACAGCTCGAAAAGCAAACGCACACAGCTCCGAATAAAGACCAAACCGATGCAACAGGTTCCAGGGAGCCTCCTCAGCAGCCCAACACACCTTTAACACAAGACACACACAAACCAAATGCACCATCACCATCCAATGTAACTGCTGATTTACAACCAACAGACCATACTGAACAAACTCCAGAGATTCAAACTGCAACACCTCCTGTTCCTAAACGCCGCACCCTGCAGCTAGTCATAGACCCCGCCCCCTCAGAGCAGCCTGGCCAACCACAGGTCATTTTGATGAAAACGGACCAATTGGAAAGTCTGGATGGCTTCAAAAAAAAGGGAACCCGGGAGGATCTGCCGCCAGGCCGTGGCCGCATAACATCAAAGGCTGACAGCAGGGACTCTGTCAGCACCGGCGAAGGCAGCCAAGACAGCACGAAGGTCATGTGTGACCGAGCAGCCAATGATGGTCCATCAAGCACCTCCACGGCATCAGAAGAGGAGTTTTATGAATGTCCCCAGCCAGGGCCAAGTGACCCGTTGACCAACGGAGTGACGACAGGGTCAGGGCGTGGGCTTCGCCAAGGGGACGGGTTCAACATGATGGCACGCTTCTCCCAGAGCATGCTGGATCTACGGGAGCCCAGCCAGTCAGACGACAGCAATGCCCTCATCCGTGAATCACAGCAGCTCCGTAGACAAGGACACGCATCACCGCATAGGCACATAGGACAGGTATTATGTTATATAGGACAGTATTTCCAATCCTCTGGTCTTGACACAATTAGTTGATCAATAGCTTAGTCAATTGACGGATAATTCATGGCCAGAAATTCATATTTTAAGTAATTTATCAAGCAGAAATTACACATATTTGCTCATTCCAGGTTGTCAAATGTGACGGTTGTTCGCTTGCCTGGCTGGCTGTTGTGATGGCCATTTCGTACTGTTCACTCACATTTTAAACAACGATTTAAACAATTAAGCAGTTATTTGAATTGAAATAATCAATAGATTAATTGATAATAAAAAGAAAAGTTAATTGTTGAGGTAAAATAATGAGTCAATTCATTGACTGACAATTTTAATAATCAATCAATATAAGTTTTTTTTACAGGAAAAATTGCAAGTCTCAGCTTCTCAACATGTTGTTTCTCTGTTTTATATAACTGTAAAATGAATATCTTTCGGTTATGGATTTATTAGTTGCAGCCGCAGACAACACTGACAAGTAGATGTTGAGACAATGCTCGTCTTAATCTGAATTTCTTTTTAAATGATTAATAAGTAATCACCGGCAAAACAAGGGTGGAGGTTCCCAGGTATAATGTTTGACATGAACAAGTAGGTAGTTCCAGGAAAGATGCGCACGCACACACACACACACACACACACACACACACACACACACACACACACACACACACACACACACACACTGCCGTATGTTAGTTTGTTACGAGATTTATATAAATCCCACTTAAAATGGGTGTGTTTCACCAGAAGAGTCTAAACAAGCTACTACCTGCTTACAGTAAACATGTCATTCCTCAATCCAAATTAAAAGGTGTGTGTGTCCGCCCACATGGGTGTGCACGCACCTGGATAGAGAGCTCGGCTGATCATGCCAGGGAGGATGATGAAGATGAAGGGGAGCATCTTCAGATAGGCAGCCAGGATAGATGCTCCTTTCACGTGACTCATGTTTTTAGCAGACAGGGACCGTTGTACAATCACCTACATAAAGAGAAACACAAATAATAACTATAATAGTACTAACTTAATTTATACAACACTTTTCAAAAGACAAGAATTGTATATGAAATATACACAAATAGAATTAAAATAAAGTGCATTTTAACAGATAACATTTAAAAGAACAAATGCTGTAAAGCACATAATAAAAACAACTTAAGAAAATGCCATTCTTAAATAATGTGTTTCTAGAAGCAGGGTTAGGAAATATAGTCAAGAGCCAGCCCCATTTTCTAATTGACTCACACACACAAGCAACTACTGAAAAGGTGCTAAAATTTGTGTTCTATACAATCTTCTTTGGGATCTTGTGAGCAGCCTTGCTGTGGCATTCTGAACTAGTTGAAGCTTGAATAGGTTGTATTGACTCAGACAGGAATCAAGAGAGTTACAGTTGTCTAATCAGGATGTAATAAAGCATGGATTGCAAATAAAAATGGACTGCAGCTAAAGTGAATATTTGTCGATATTTCAAAAGAAGATAAAAACATTTTCAGACATATTTGTGGTCATAGCCCTGTAGCCATTGCACATAGCATTGGTACTGTAGCCTTGGTAGGAGTCTGACCCATTATGTTGTTAAGTTAAGGCAAACTAGCCTTTGATAGTGGAAGATTATTAGCTTGCTAACTTTAGCACGGATTTATAAAGACGTTACTTTTCATTGCTGTTATTTCAAACTACTATCAAATGTCACAGTGTGAAGCCAGTGTGAAACAATGCTTAGTATGCAATATAATTCTTGAATGTTAACATGACTTACATGTTCCAACTGACATTAAGCCCAGGGCTAGTAGAAGTGCAGTGTGAATCGTATAGCCCTGGGCTTCGGTTAACCACATTGTTAACCCACTAAGCTAAGAGAACACAGTGTGAAAAGCCCTATGGCATAATTTGAATTAAAGGAGTATCATAATTTGTTTTTATATGTGAGCATATAGTAAGCAGAAAATAGCAAAGGGCCGAGCATTGTTCCCTGAGGTACTCTGTGTTAAATGGGTAGTTTATAGGATTTACATTCACCAATGTAATCCGTGTGTGCTTCGCCCTTTTGTGATCTCTGCGTTGTGTTCTGGCGACAGATGAGGCAGGAGACAGTGCTGGATTTTCTGCTTTACCTTGTGTATTCTGTAGTTTCAACAAAAAAGACATGCCATAACTTGTGTGGTCGCTACATCTGGTTAGATCCTCTCCGGTCATATCAGTAACGGCTCTGAACCGAAGCGTGCACACACATACCTTCGTCATCGAGCTGACCACGTCCACACACACAGTCACACTCGCAAAACACAGGCAGGAGGTAAAATCCCCAAAATAAAAGATTTCATCCGAAATAAGAGGATATTTTGGTGAAATACATAAGCCAGTCTACATCATCTGTAGCCTCACAAATAGAAACCATGTGTAACTCTTCTGGATTGCATGATGCCATTCTCATCTCTCTGCTTCCTCTCTCTGTCTAGTTGTTTCAGACCTCGAAATCTCCAGGTCGTGATGCCCGACAGAGAGGACCTAAAGTAATTATCGCCAAACCAGGAAGTTTTCACCGCCCCACCCGAGCAGCTGTCCCTGTGATTGGAGGACACCGCTACTGGCAGGGTCAAATGCTGCAGCCTAATTCGCGTGTAGAGACACGCTCCGGCCGGTCGCCACGACGCCACAGCCCGAGTTACAGGAAGACTGATCACGCCACGCCACAGCAGCCAGCCAACCAATCAGGGTTACTAGGAGTATCTTTCTCAAAACTGAGCAATTTTAGACACTTGAGGCCACGAGGTGGAGTGCCGCAGAAGAAAGGGTCTCAAAATAACAAGGCTGACCGGTAGAACTTTGGGCCAGCACAGCTATACAAGGATGATTGTTGATACAGACATCCTGCTGAGAAAGTAGTGACTCTTCAGTGTGGAATCTATTCTGTCTCTGGCATGTGTGTCATTTTCTGTTTTTGAACCCTTAGGCTCAACATACAACAGATATATTTAATTGGGATTTTTTTGACTATGTCAACAAGAGTTGGCAGTTCTGATTATATGTTTTAAGAGGTATTGTCTGTAAATGAATCACATCAACTTCAAAACCAATGCTTCATGGCTAAAAGTGTCTGACTGGAGGGTTTCAGTAGTGTCCGGGAGGGGTAATGAATTTAAGAGGCTGATCCTGATTATGAGGAAATAAACTTTTAAATAGAGTTTTTTTTTTTAGCAAGAGTTGTGCTAAGATTTCCAACAGAGGTAGGGTATTTTATGGATGATAACCAGTCAGCTATTGGTCAGCTGTGATATTCTGCCTTGCCAAATCAGGCCCTTCAGTCTTGTTAACAATCCTATGAACAAATATTGTTAATTACCTCAACTGCTTTTCTTTTTTCAGAACACTGTAAAATGTATTTTTCCATATCCAACCTACACAGATGCGGTGTATCTGTGACATTAGCCGATTATGTCTTACCACTGATATTACAGTCAGGCTCTGGTGTTGATACTGTACCACTGTGATTGGTTACTGTTGGTGTTAGGGTAGGGCTTCTGTGTTGATAACTGGTACAAATGCAATTTGAAACACTGATGTGGGACCAAAAGTAAATGTTGTAAATAAAAAAAATACAAATTGTTGCTGACCCAGTTCTGTTGTTGCCTCAACCAGGTCACAGTTGATTGAAGAATCATGCAGCAGTTAACATCTCAATATTTCAGGAAAGTTTATCATACTGAAAGGGAAAGTACATAACTCAAACCTACAGCATCTTCACCCAGACAACTATTCTGGAAATAATCCGGAAGAGTTGGATCATAGTGTGTTTGCACAGTGAAGTGTTTTTAAGTATGTCTGCTTTTGCCTCAAAGACTGCAGAAAAGTATAATGGTAGCTTTTAGGTTTCTCAGGGGATTTTTGAAGTGTAGAGTTTTTTTTTTTTTTTTCCTTTTGCTGAGATTTGTGGATGCAGCCAAATTATTAGAATAGAGTGTTGTATCGTATAAGTGGTATGAACAAAACCAAACAAATTATACAATGAGATTGAAAGTTCAGTAGTCAAAACAATCTCACCACAAGGTCCATTTAGTTGCTCTTTCTGGAGATTTAGTACTTTACCATTCTTTCTTAGGGGGAGGACAAAGACACAGACTAAGAGAATTACCAGAACTGTTTGTTGGAAACATCATATTACATTTTGCAGCAACTTCCTTCATCAACTTTGACCAAATTGCACTTTTTGAAGTTGAGTAAACACAATTTTGGACATGCTCACTTTATGTTTAATTTACGAATAGGAAACAAACCACTGTACGGCAAAGTGGTGATATTGCTGCATGCCTGTGTCCACAGATTTCAACAGTTGGTGGGTTAAAAAAACAACCGCAAAGAAACTGGCAACATTGCCAGCTATTCAATTTATCTTTGCATGTTAGACAGTGTGCGGGAGTTTCTTTGCAACTTTTGACCTACTCGTCCCCTTCCGATGCACCCGTCTCATGTTATAGATGTGCAAAGTATTTTTCACTGCCAAAACTATTAACCTTTGTATTGTCTTCCCGTCGACCATGTACTTCTTTTCCTCCTGGGTCAAAATGAACCCGGTCTGTTTTAACTGTTTATAAAGCAAATAGTATTATCACCCAATTCTGTGTTACACCTTCTTAGCCAACTTCATACCAAGTTATTACCACTAGTTTTACAATTATTTTTGGAATTCATGTTCAATGGTCATGTAATGCATGTAATGTACATGACATTTTACGTCATTTTGGAGTTAAAAAAAGCAGAAATTATGAATTATTAAAACTAATAGTTAAAGTCAGAGGAACATTTGTTGATGGATTATCACATACTTCAACAGATGTCAAAGTTGAGTCAGGATACTATTTTGAAACCATTTTATTATTCTTAATGGCAGCACATAATCACATATGTGGTCTAGGAAGAAAATAGATTCTATAAATTGAAATAAAATACCCCAAATTCAATTAAAGCAACCCATATTTCTGATATAGAAAATATTTAGATATTTGAAAACGGGTCAAATTTGACCCTAAGACAACATGAGGGTTAAAAAGACAGCACTAAAATAATCCTTTTGTATATTTTTAGTGAATAAATCATTTTCAGTGCCACCAGAAAACCTATCAAAAGATTAAATTATTAGATTCATTTTGGTAAAAAATTTAAAGTATCCTACTTTACTTCAATTCAGTGAGGGGTTTTGTGGCAAGCCTCTAGTGGCCATTAAAGGAACTGCACTATAAGCTACATCTGCAGCAGTGGTGGTTTGTGCTTTTTGTTTGTATGTGTGTATAAATGTACCTGGTCAGTGCACCAGTACCAGGTGGCCAGTATGGTGAGCCCCAGAGTCATGCCGGGCCAGGGCAGGTCTCCAGTCACAGCATCTCTGAACAGGTGCATGGCATCCTGACGTGGCAGGTGGCAGGTACTGTTGGGAATGATCTTACTGGGCACCGCCATGCTGTACGCATGCTCCAGGTTGCTGTAGCCACCAATTTCCTTGAAGGCTGTAGATGGGGAACACAACTCCAACTATAAAATCCTTAAAAATAACTGCAGTTGTTGTGTTTGTTTATAATTTATGATAACTGTACATACCAGTGATTGTTAGGATGATTGCTCCTATAATCATGATTACTGTCTGTAGAGTGTCGGTGTAGATGACAGCAGCAAGACCACCTGAAGGGAAGTGAGTGTGTGTTATGAGAATCTTTTCAATGTATTTAAAATACAACAACATGAAAGTAGTTTTACAGGATGTAATTGTGTAAATGTGTATGGTTGTTTGTGTACCTGCAATAGTGTAGAGAGCAGTGACCACCAGCATGAGGACAGTGGACAGGTAGAGGTTCCATCCCAGACACACCTGAATGAACAAGGCTCCAGAGAACAGGTCAGTCTGGAGACGGAAACATAACACATCTGTCAACAATGCCAGCAAAGTTTCAGTCTCATAGATGATGTTAAAGGCTGGAAAGCCGATGCAGCCAAATAGTGAGTGTGATGCTGAGTCTTTGTGTGTGACTTTGTCGTACGGATATCTTTGTGAAGACGGACAACAGCAGCGAGAGGACAGCAAGATAGGTTCTAATCCTCTCTCCTCCGAAACGACGGCCCAGGTACTCCGGCATTGTCACGATCTGAACACACACACACGCATGCAAACACACACACACACACACACACACACACACACACACACACACACACACACACACACACACAGGACCCGTCATTGACATAATGCCTATTCTATAATTCCCTAGCCCCTTACCCTAACCTTAACCATCACAACTAAATGCCTAACCTTAACCCTTACCCTAACCCTAACCCTAACCATAACCTAATTCTAACCCTAATCCTACAATCAAGTCTTAACCCTCAAACAGCCCTTTAAACTTGTGGGGTCCAGCATTTTGGCCCCACAAAGCTGTCGGGACCCCACAAGTATACTGGACTCTCGGTTTTTGGACCCCACGAATATAGTTAAACAAGCCCACACACACACACACACACACACACACACACACACACACACACACACACACACACACACACACACATCTTCATCAATCAATCAATCTTTATTTGTAACATTGTTTAATAATGACACAAAAGTCCTCACTGAAATGAAGTTAAGTGAAAACATTTTTTTTTCTCAACATAGGTTAGTCGACACTTCCCTTAGAATTTTGTACCAACGGACATAAATAGTGTGTGTGTGTGGTGTTGTGTAGTGTAACACCCTGTTGGGGAATTTTCAAGGCGGGGAATGCTGGTAAGGAGAATGTCTTTTGGCACCTAAATGTACCTGCTGAACCAGCCTTAACAAGCAGGCATGCACACATTTGTGTGTGTGTGTGTGTGTGTGTGTGTGTGTGTGTGTGTGTGTGTGTGTGTGTGTGTGTGTGTGTGCACAAACTAACCCCTGAGGAGATGTAGACAGGCACAAATACCCAGGCCAGAGCCAGCAACACATATGTGGCCTGAGAAAAAGAGGGAAACAATACAGAGAGGTTTGACCAGATTGTCATTGTCAACAGTGGCATCAGGAGATAAAGAAACCCTTACCCTAATCTTTTGGGTCAAACTGAAGTAAAACTGAAACTTTAAGTGCTCTGCATGTGCAAGCTTGTGTTTGCAGTGTTGCTTTGACTTGAGCCTCATGTTCTGTACAACAAAAATGTAATACAGCTTGATATTCAAAAACGTTCTGCTCCTGCCCCCTGCAGCGGGCTGCCTGCAACAGCCATTGAAGGAAGGTAAAACACAAACAAGTACAAACTCATTTTATGTCTTTGGTTTGGACACATTCAAAGGTATAATTAGATGAAATAGCTATGAGTGCTGATGCCAATTGTTTTATTTTCTGATATAAAAGGGAGATTAGTTATTGTAGATCTATGTTTTGTTTTCTTACACAAATAGTTTATGTCTAGTCAGCCCTATTAATACAATACAAACCACAAAAGAAATAACATGTACATGGATTAGCAGGCTATCTCTGCTTCATTCCAGACTATAATGCGTTGCTATTAATAGATAAATTAGAATAGCATCTCATAATGTTTTGTTTATTAGACAGGTGTGTGTGTGTGTGTGTGTGTGTGTGTGTGTGTGTGTGTGTGTGTGTGTGTGTGTGTGCACTCACATTCCATTCAAAACCAGCGACAGCGATGCCTCCTGCAGCTCCGGTCCCAGCCAGACCAATAAACAATCCTGAGCCTTCTGAACTGGCAAAGAGAGAAGCTCCAATCTGTGTGATGGAAGAAGTATTGTTTGAATACTATTACACGTAAAAGTCCTGCATTCGTAAGCTTACTTAAAAGCTACTTAAAGTATCAATTGTAAAAGTACTTGTTCTACAGAAAAATGGCTAATATATTATTGTACATGACATTGTTGTTTATGCATCAATGTATAAGCATCGTTTTACAGTTGTAGCTACGCAGATCTAGGGGGAGCTACTTAACTACTTCATTTAGTTTAGTCTAGTGGTTCCCAATCTAGGGGTCGGGCCCCCTCCAAAGGGTCACAAGATAGATCTGAAGGGGGTCATGAGATGAAAAATGGTGCGAGAGAACACACACACACACACACACACACACACACACACACACACACACACACACACACACACACACACACACACACACTCACTCACTCACTCACCGGCCACCAGGCCATGTCCCGTCCAGCCAAGAAATATCCGCTCAGAGTATTCCTGCTCACCCTGCATGATGACTGACAGAGAAAGCTGTTACACTCAGGCATCCACAACGCACACACGTAAACTGAACATGCACACAGGCAAAAACACACACAAAAATATACACCTCTGACTCTCACCCAGATGCCGACAGCGAGGTTCAGAAGAAAGTAGGTAACTATGACAATAATGTCATAGGAGCTGAAGGACTCAGACATAGCGTAGAAGTTGATGGTATAGTTAGACATCCTCAATGTTCACAACAATGCACACACACTTAAAAATACACCAACTTGCAATGGCCTTTCCTTACAGCGACACACACACACACACACACACACACACACACACACACACTTACACACACACCTGTTGAATTCAACCTTTACACCTGTATAGTCACTCTCATTGACCGCCTCTCATAACCTGACACTGAACACCAAGATAACCACTTTACACTCCCTAAAAACTTAAAAACCACCAGACACTGCTCACTTCCCTTCCAACACATATACAAAAATGACTAACTTTAACACACACACACACACACACACACACACACACACACACACACACACAGTCAAACACACACTCCAGTCCCTGGTAAAAGTCCCTTCTCGGCTGAACTACAAGCTGATCTCGCTGTTACCAAAGTGAGTGTTTGGTGGATGTGTGAAGAGGGCAGTCCCCTGGTTGAATTGATGATTAAACACGTCACCTTAATGTGGCAGCTGCAGCGCTGACACACACACTGTGCTAGGGGATAATGGATAAGAGTGCATGATTTGGGTGAGCAGTGGAGTACAGCAGATACTCATGTGGACCACAGTCCACGCTGATGCGCACACACACACACACACACACACACACACACACACACACACACACACACACACACAGTCAATCATTGGCGATAGCATATTTATAATCATTAGCGTCTAAACACACACATATCTGCTGGTAAGTGCTAAGTAGGGTCTGTGAAAGTGTGTGAAAGAATTAGTTTAACAGTTTCTTAACTGTTTATAGTTTCATTCAGTAACTTTTAGGAAGGAATCAATCAGTCTGTATAAAAGTTTTTACTCCAATAAATATTTGAAAACCATGACACCTAATCTTAAATGAGTGCGGCCACAAGTTGTTTTTCAATCTAGTCTTTTTTTAAGAAGAATTTAATGTTTGAGGATAAATCCAATTGGGGTTTCACATTATTGATTGACGATGGACACAAATAATGCTTTAGAATATAATCCTACAATATAACTGCAGATATCATACCTATTCACTGGTATTTTTGGACAAGTGTTACAATTTCTTATCGAGCCTGATCCACTCTATTTGACTGCAAGTACTCTGGGTTCTTGACTTATTGGAACTATTACAGCAGCCCTACTGAGAAATTATGTGGAAGATTTAACCTCGAGAAACACTTGGAAATACTTTTAAGTACCAGGTTGGGGAAATATCTTTAGATGGAAGGGGTTTGTAATAAAGTTTTAAGGATTTTTTTTTTGACTTTTGAATATATCCTTCCTAATAGTAATGTGATTTTTACATCACTTACAAATGATCACACATACTACACATAACAACTATTTACATTCACATAAATTACTATTATATTTTCAAAATAAGGTAGATAAGCCTTCGTTGATCCCCAGAGAGGGAATTCACTTGCTACAGCAGCACAAAGACAGAAATAAGTACAGATAAATAGAGAAAGTAAAACATAAATAATAAGAGGTAGGCCTATATACAACTAAAATAGGAATAGAAGTAAAATTAGAAACTATACAAGAGCGATTAAAGACAAAATTACAAGGCACAAGTGAAGGTGGCATGATTAGTACCAGCAAAGTCAGCAAGGTTTAGTATGTAGTTTTAATATGTAATGTATGTGATAGTGTTATCATATATGTAATATAATGTTATGATATATATATAATACTAGCACTAACATATGTATACATTTACTGTTAACTGATGACTGAAAATTCAAGACATACAGATATAAATCACAACTAACTAATTCAATGATCGTAAAAAGGTTAAATAGCTGAAAACATTTTCAGAATAAGGCATGGTATGCTAGAGAAGTGTGACTTCTTACATTTTACCTTATTTCACACACACACACACACACACACACACACACACACACACACACACACACGCACACACACTGGTCAGCACCTTGCAGCATGCACTTAAAAGTTTTTTTTTTACTCTTAACACATCTGGACATTTTTTGCTGAGGGACATGAGAAGGAAGTCTGAGAGGAAGGGGCACAGGCTGTTATGTTGACTTTGCTTTCATGCTCTCTGATGTGAAATTAACTCAGTGTCACACACAAACTGCTGGCCAGTGTTTGTCTACTGTAAGGAGCAGATGGTGGTGATGGAGACACCCTGACGTAACACACATCATCATCAATCTCTCTCTCGCTCTCTCTCTCTCGCTCTCTCTCTTTCTCTCTCACACACGCTGATGCGCGCACACACACACACACACACACACACACACACACACACACACACACACACACACACAACAACATTTAAAAGATGTAAAAGCTTCAGATGAACAAAGGTTTTTTGCGTGCAACAAAAAGTTATTTTTGAAAAGTCAAGAGTTGCAATTTTAGATTATATTAGATAAGAGTCAACTTTAATGTCATTGCACAGAGTACTACTACTAACACAACAAAATGCATCTAACCAGAGGTGCAAAAAGCAGTATCGGGCAGATGTATAGTGGTAATATATAGAATAGACAGTGAGGGATATGAATACACAAAGATATATAAGTAGCTTATAAACATGTGCCGCAGTTATCAAAATATAAAGTGTAAAATATATATATACAAAGCATAAAGTATGGAAAGTAGTGTAAGTATAAATACTCTATAGGTGAGATATAAACAGTATGGACAGGAGTATAAATATGTATGTGAAGAGCAAATATAGTAAAGATATGTGTATGTACTAATGTAAGTCATTTAGAATAATTTCAGTAGGGAATTGCTTGCATTGCTTGTTTGTTATTCCAAAAGTTTGAACATTCTTCATTCCAGTACATGGCAATTATCATTATGTCATAGTGTTATCCGAATAGTGGGACAAAGACATGCTTACTGTCTATTTTCATGTATTAGTGTCTGCATGCACAATTACAGTATTACAGTAAGATATAAACATACCGGTCGTCTTTCCTCTGGCGCCACCTTCAGGTCAAACTTGGATTTTTAATGTCAGCATCCCTGTAACAAATGTCGCGCTAGTGCATGACGGGAGTCGAGAAATGAATGAATAACCAATCAGAGGACGGGAGACTCGCTTTACCCGGAAGTAATACTTCGCATCACAACAAAAATTGCCGGGAAACTTCAAGGGCTGTGGCAAAGCGGCTCTTCAAATAGCGAAGTACATATTCACGTGAAAAGAGTGTTAACACATTACTGTGTCTCTGGTTGTGTCGTGTACCTATCCGAGCCAATATGGACGAATATGACGAACTGTTCGAGATACAGGACGACTTCGAGGACCAGTTCGCTGACGAGCTGGAAGCGATGGCGGATATGGAGGGTGAGGAACTAACGTCAGTTAACAAACTTTAGCAGCACCTTTATTGCATGTTCCCAAACAGCAGGCGTTTGCCTGCCTTACATTTTATTTAGTTAGTTGTGTTAATTTATTCTCCGAACCACTTACTGACCTGGGAGCGTAAATTCCTCATAAACTTACGTACAAATACACACACACACGTACCTCTGCCTCTGTTTGATCTGTTGGTGTCTGGCTACACCGGCATAGACTGTATATAAGGGCTAACGTTACAACGCCTAGCTATTCTGGGGATAGAGCAAAAAACGCCCTGGCTTGTTTTTATTTCTTTAAACCAATCACAGCCGTCTTGGACAAAACTTGGCACTCACTTTAGTAGGCAACAAACTTGTGGATCATTATTCATGCAGGTAAAATTATGCAGTCTGATTAACCCCTTAACTCCAATTTGCTTTAAATGGGTGATTAAGTGATTATATAGGGTATTTTACACTGTTCCTTAAGGTCTCCTAATAGGGTATGTAACATTGGTTGGGCTGAAAATTGCCCGAATGCTATTTTATGGGTCCTTAACTACCCTGTGAGTATGGCTCTATTTGGAACAAGAGCTTTTCTTCCACATATGGTATGCTCATGAATATTTAGATGAGCTGCGCGCTGATTGGTTTGAGCGAACCACATAGAAACACATTGGAGATGAGACAGCAGGTCCCATATTTCAGACACTGCAAAGTTATACATTGTTTGTCGGGCTATTTCGTTATTAAATTCACTTCTGAGATTTTTGTTAAGCAAGAAATCAACTATATAAAGCTCAAATATGGGCCGTTTTACGGAAATTTATGGCTAATTGCAAATTTGGTAAGACGTGTCAGACTTTAGCTAGGAGCTCCACACAGTCTGACGAGAAAGCGGGAACCTCCATACCCAGTGAAAGTCACCGTTTCCCTGGGTACTGGACTACTGGAATACTCGGGGGTTGGCTGGCTGCCAGCTGCCGGCATAACTAGAGTAGCTATATTTACAGTTTGAATTTCATCACGCCACTTATATAACATCTACCCCAAGTTCTTATAAAGCTAACAATGGTGTCCGATTTCAATTTAATGAATTTTTGTGAATTCCAGAGGAATTCTAAGAGGAGGCTAGCTAGCTCTCATTGATAGAGCTCCATCCAGCCGCAGGCTCTATCAATGAGACTCGAGGACAAGAGGCGTTTATTTCCCCGATCGTTTGTTTAAATAACTCAACACATTATAATTACACACATTATAAGATTAACTGGAACCTGTGGTAAGAGATTGCTTGCGTAACAAGCTCGCTGACCGCGCTCTCACTCACACACACCGGCCATTTAGCAGGAAGAGCTGCAGGCCCATATTTGACCTCTATATAGTTGATTTCTCGCATAAAAAAGTCTCAGAATTGAATTTAGTGGTAAAATAGCAGATTAACAATGTTTACAATGTCTGAGATCTACGCGACCTATTCAGAAGACTAAGCTGACCTCAGATCAGAGGTGTAGCCTACGTAAATGTTTGGGCGTGACAAAGATAGAGACTAGAGCCAAATGAGGAGGAGCCGCCGAGTTGACGTCAACTAGGCGGCTCGTTGAGATTTGCCCGTTTTCAGAGGCAGTTTCAAATTGTGAGATTTGCAGAGGAAAGAGGTGTCAATGGGATTCTGAGGTTCTATGTATGTCCTAGTTACCCACTAAACTGTCACTATTCAACTATGACAAGGTAAATTCGGTTTTGCATTCAATCACCCCTTTAATTTCCCACCGAGCTACATAACGTGTACATTCACACATGAACAATTCAAATCCAATATTTCATGTTTTTTATTGCTGCACAATTTTATCAGATAGAAATATTCAACCTAACACATCTCACACTTGAATATGTTCTTTATTTTATAGGCTTTTTGTTATATAAATAAATAACTTATATTTGGCATCTTAGACTGTATATAAAACTAGTTTGGCATTCTGTGTCATTCACGTTTTTGTCATGGGCCGCGTGACAAAATGCATCATCATAAATGTGCATACATTTGATTTTATGTGCATCCAAATTCAGCCTTGACATATCCTTTGGAAGCTTTTTGATTTTTCGCTCGAATTAAATGGGTTTTAACCATTTTTGAAATATTTCAATCATTTTTGGCTGCACGCAGCCCTTGTTTGGGACAGTGGGACTGAAGCTGCAAAGTAATGTCCAAGCCTATTATGGGATGTTGTCTGCATTCATTTTACGATATGTGACATTCTCCTTTATAACGGAGCGATTCATCTCTCGGCTGTTTATTTATGTAAATCAAGGAAACATTTAGTCTAATGTCAGAAAGTGGTCAAACCTGCCCATCACAATGTCAAGATTCAAGATGATGTCTTTTCTTGAATGGCTTAGAAGAATCTTTCAAGCCGGGGAAACATCAGAAGCAGGGCCCAGGAGGTGACATTTCTGACATAGAGCATCTGCTGGATGATCAGCCCATCAGTGAGTTCCCCCTGAGAGTACAGTATCTGTTATGTCCTTGTTGTGTTCGCTTGATGTTGTAAGTTTGTACCTTAAATCTGACTTTGCCCTGGCAGCCCCAAAGGCAAAGCGGCAGAAGCAGGATGCCGGAGTGGCCAAGCAACTTTTCAAGTCAGTGCAGACTCAAGAGAGCAAAGCCCCGTCACAGAGTGATGACATCTCACCGCCGTCCTCTCCAGAGCAGTATGAACCCCCTGACACCTTCAGGTAGGAGAGATGCATGGGCTGGTGTTATACACACTATGAGCTGAAAGGGGAAACTGTTGATGTCCTGGAACGTGGTGAGGGGAAAGGAGACATCAGTATAGAGCAGACATTTTGTGCATTAGATCTTTTTACACTAAATACTTGTTGTTTTTTTATCTGGTGCATTATTGGGAATGTAGAACATTTTATTAAAAGCCAAAAAAAAGTTTAACAAAATAAGCAATGGGGCATTTCATCCCCATTTCATCCCCATTTCTCTAATACTCAAATCACAAACAAATAAGAGGCAGTTCCAAGCAATACATCACAAGGATGAAACATGGCAGGCTACTATTTATAGATACACAAAAGCACTTACCTGCCTGAGGAAGAACTGCAGCTGGTGACACGACACCTGTGTAGACTGACTATTAAATCATCTTCTTGTTCTATTCCTTTGAAGTTTGTCTTTTTATGTACATTTTTTATTTATTTTGAACTCTTTAAACAATCTTTTGCATTCTAGTGCTTTTCAGGCACTCCTTACTGAAATACTGAAATGATTCAGTCAATCATTTCATTGACAGAAAATCAATTGATGAGAATTGTGGCATTTAGATTAATAATTCAGAGAATGTATCAAATTCAAATATCAAACCTTTGCTTAATACAGTGTGTCAAATCTGAGGATTTTTTGTTTTTCTATTTTCTATGATAGTAATTTGAATACCGTTTTCTGTTTTGATTGTTGCTCAGACAAAAAGTAGGAATTTTAAAGACCTAACATTGGACTATTGAAACATATTATGGGGCATTTACTGTATCATTATTCACATTTGATAGATTGAACAATATATCTATTATTGAAAAAAAAAAAAAAACACAGACTTCTGAACACGTTTGTGTGTTTCAGGTCTACCCCAGCCGTGTTGGATATCAGTGGCTTTGCTACGATCCCAGAGACGCCCAGGCGACCTCCCACAGCGGCGTCAGCATCGCGGCATGTGCTGAGGCGGCCTCCTTTAGAGGGCGAGTACGTCAGTGTGACAGACTCATCGGGGAGCCGGGTCTACCTCAAACAAACCGAAGACCCAGGGTCAAAGGTGAAACCATGTTGAATGATGCTGATGAAACATTTTGGGCAGCATCTTTTCCTAAATCCTGATTCACTGTCAGCATACATACCGCCGGGATCCAGTGCCTATATATGTAATACTGTACTTCTGTACATTTCATTTCTTTGCATTTACCGGTGTATCTTCAGGTAGTGGACTTGAGATTGGTACCAAACTCCTATGGTTCACTGGGGCTGCTGTCAGTGCCAATAGATGTGTTGAGAGATCAACAGGCAGAGAGGGTGAGTGACCAGGCCGCTGTTGTTTGTGTATAATCTGCCAAATAACCTGCACAGGAACACACTGTTGACTTTTCAGGAATCGCACATGCTAAAAGTATAATCACTTTCCATAAATCCAAACAGTACAAACATTAGCCAAATACAGAGAATATAACTGCCATTTTCAAACAAATTATTTATTGTATCTGCAGCATGGTTGTTATATTGTTGTCTGATACAAAACAGTGCATACTTCCGCGAGCAAAAATGCTTGATATGTTTACACAATGGCATCCGTAACTTTAAATTATTATTCATACGTTCATTAATTTGGAAAAAAATGATGATATAAGATAATAATGTAAGCACTGAAATTGGCCTGGGTGATATGGAGAAAATCAGATATCACGATATTCTTGAGCAAATACCTTGATGTCGATATTGCGACGATATTGTATGCTTGACAATTGGTGCTTTAACAAAATATCTTCGCAATTAGATTTTAGATAAATAATCATCGATAATGTGGATATAATGACTAAGTGGTTAGAGGGAAATAATAGAACAGCTAGAACAGTCTGGTAAGTTCAGAAGTGACATCACCTCACGGTAATGCAGCCTTTAAAACCATGAAATGGACAACTTAAGCCATATTACGATAATATGATAATCAAAATCTAAGACGATATCTAGTCTTATATCGCAATATCAATATAATATCGATATATTGCCCAGCCCTACACTGAAATAAAATATATCGGGGACCCCTTTTGTGTAATTTACTTTATTTATGGATGTACCTGTACGATGCATTTCAGACGTCCTATATTTTGAAATGTATTTAGTAAATTCATTGCACAACAGAATGAGGATTGCAAACTTGGTTACATTTTTTGTCTCTTTGAAATCGTGCAGCGCCACCAGCAGGTTGTAGAAGAATCTCAGCGGCTTGCAGATCTGCTGGCCAGGTAACTCGCCGCCTGTCTCTCTCACACTGACACATCGACAATCTGATTTACATGCAGCAGTACATGGGTTTTTGATTTTCCTTTTTGAATTTGCGTCACATTCCAGCAGTGTGAACGATGTGCTTGTTCAGCCCGAAAGCAGAGAAGATGAAGAGAACGACAATCCCGAAGACCCAGAGGGCCAAACCTCTCGACTCTGGGTGGACCGCTACTCTCCCCGACACTACACAGAGCTTCTCAGTGATGATGTACGTCGCATTTTGTGTTTCTGTGTAACTTTACGTCTACATAAAGTGAATGAAACCCCTTTTTTAGTAGTGATAAGCCCATGTATCCCATACTGATGCCAGCTGTGTGCGACTGTTTCATCTTAGTTTACCAACCGCTGTCTGCTGAAGTGGTTGAAACTTTGGGACACCGTTGTGTTCGGAAGAGAGAGGAAGTCCCGCCCTGCCCGGTTTGACAGACAGGCTCCCAACCAGAACTCATTCAAACCCAATCAAGCCAATCAGAATCCAAATCGCTTCAAGAGCAAGATTGAGGTGACTGAGGAGCTACTGGAGGCTGAGCTGGACCAGTACAAACGACCCAAATATAAGGTTAATACACCTGCATACTAACTGTCATTACAATCTCAGTTTAAAGACCTAAAGATGTTCTATAGTACCAGATCTCATTTATTTTGGTCTTTTTCTAGGTGGCATTGTTGTCTGGTCCTCCAGGTTTGGGGAAGACCACCCTGGCTCATGTCATAGCAAAGCATGCTGGGTACAATGTGGTGGAAATCAATGCCAGGTTAGACGAACCAAATTTAAAACTGACCCAGTAATAGTAGTAAATTCTAAAAAGTAGGCCCCCCTGTCGTGAACCTCAGTTACTGTGTTGATGTTTCTGCAGTGACGATCGCAGTGCAGAGGTGTTCCAAAAACGCATCAACACGGCAACACAGATGAAGTCAGTTTTGGGAGCCAATGAGAGGCCGAACTGCCTCATTATTGATGAGATCGACGGAGCACCTGCGGTACGTTCTGGACAACAGCAAAAGGAAAACTAACCGTGTTAATGCACTCCTTTTATCTTTTTTATACTTTTTTTTTTTTTAAATTTTTTTTCTTCTTCTTTTCTTTATCTCGGGTGGGTGACAGGCTGCCATCAACATCCTGTTAGCAACTCTGAACAGGAAAGAAGGCCACGGCGGGGATGCTGGTACGGAGACTGCGAAGAAGAAAAAGAAGAAGGAGTCCATCCTGCTTCGACCAATCATCTGCATCTGTAATGACCTGTAAGAGAGACTGTGGTGTTTAACAGTTCAACAAAGTGGAAATAGATTTTTCTTATAACTGAATGGTCTTTGCTAAATATATAAATTGTCTTACTTGTGGATATTGAGTCTTATTATTATTATTATTATTATTATTATTATTATTATTGAGAGTATATATTATCCTTTCCTTTAGTTATGTTCCAGCTCTCAGACCTCTCAGGCAGCAGGCCTTCCTCCTAGTTTTCCCCCAGACTCAGCCTTCCCGCCTTGCACAGAGACTGGCAGAGGTCAGCACACACACACACACACACACACACACACACACACACACACACACACACACACACACACACACAATCACACATAAGGGTACAGAAATATTTTGCAAACGCACCAACAATCCAGGTTTACGTTGAGTTTTTGTTTGCAGATTTCACTCCAGCAGGGGATGAAGACAGATACGGGCACTCTGATGTCACTGTGTGAGAAGACTGACAACGACATCAGGTCCTGCATCAACACACTACAGGTGGGTGGCAGCACTGTTAAGGGAAGTCTGTTTGTTGCATGAGCAGTGATATACAGTGTAGTTATATCACAATATGTGTTCTTGTTTGCACAGTTCCTCAACCGTCGCGGCCACAAGCAGCTGAGCACAAAGACCATCCAGTGCATCTCTGTGGGGCAGAAGGACCAGAACAAAGGCTTATTCCATTTGTGGCAGCAAATCTTCCAGTTACAACGTACAAAACGGTATAGTATGTCCTGCCACCGTTTTTCTTGGAGTTTGTCATGAAATTAGGAATGTTTTGCTGTATTTTCTAGATGCCGAGACCTTTTTCAGAAAACAGCTACATTTACTAAAGGCAGCCAAAGTTTTAAGTTTAGTCAAAAATGTTGAAATGAAGCAAATGTTCTGCAAAAGAACAAGAGATTGGTGCTGCCACTACAATGCAATAGTCAGAGTCCCTGCATTGTCCGGGTAAGGGTTAGATACGTGACTGTTTTCTAAGTTTGTATTTACTGTTAACACCAACAGGAAATTGGAAACCAGGGTTTCCCGCAGAAAATTTGTTAGTGAAGGTGGTAGGGTGGGGTTTGCCGTCAGACCGGGGGGACTACAGACTCTGTACTACATTTAACAATTATTTATTAAACCCTAAATATTAAATTGAAATAATAATATATAATTAATAAATTATATAAATCTATATCTATGTGGCTATCTGCCACATGGCCGGTAAATGTTTGTACCAAAATAGTTCTGTTTTTCAGTCTTAAAGTATGTAAGTACTGCGCGATGGTGAACAATGAAATGAAATGTTAACCGATCTTTAACCGTTGACCGATAAGCAGGAAACGGAGTCTCAGTTCACCTGTCCGGGAGGCTCTGACACTTTTTCCGCACTCCGTGTCCGCGGACAGCTGTAGGCTTGTACCGGTTAATGTTCTGTGCATTGTCGGACACATGCAGCCACTTTCCTGAAACCACTTGTGAGACTGACAAGTCCACAACGGCACGTGGCGTTTATGTCTGAGCCTGTCTCCACCGCCTCCACCTGCAGGTTGTCAACTGTGTGGTTTGGAATGAAAGGGAGAAAACAGGACAGAGTTGTTAAGGCGGCGGCCTAAGCTGAAGCCCTGGAAGCTAAATTTGTCAGGGTACTCGTAGGTCTTGAAACGTCTTAAAGTATTGATAAAAAATTAAAAAAAATCTTAAATATTTTACAAAAGTCTTAAAAATATATTTTTTCTTGCCTGCTGCAGTAACGTTAGTTATACAAATGTTTTTTTTATTTTTTTTTATGTGATGTTAGCAAAATCTTTCTGACAAATTTCCCAGTATATTATTGTTCCAGACCTCCTGACTTTATGTAAAACATGTGAGCCAAAAATTAGTTATTTTTTTTAAATTTATCCATCCATCCATTCTCTACTGCTTATCCAGATAAGTTCAAGTTGTGTTTCAAGATATTATTAGGGATTATTGTTATATACTGCTGGGAAAATCTGACAAAAGTGTGATACAAATATGTGAATAATTATAAGCTTCATCATCCCTACTGGTTTACATTGATATCTTACATACTTTGGCTGGACTGTATGATCATGAAACAAGTATTAAATTCCCTTCTTTGTGGTGTTAAAATGTCTTTAAAGGTCTTAACTTAGTGAACCCTGCAGAAACCCCGTTTCAAGACAAAGAGCTTTATTGTAGTCACAAGCCTGTCCTTTCTGCTGTCTGCGACAGTTATTTTGTATTTTGATCTATGGGCATGAATGAAACAAGGCCACGTTCATGACTAAAGAGTAAAACCATTGGCACAATAAAAAGGCTCAGCAGGTATATTGGATGTTTAAGAGGGCGGCAAACATTAGCTTGTTACACGTACAAATCCAAGGTGACATGATCTTAATTACAGCCTTACTGTCTCATCTGTTACCTCTCTCTGCCTCTTGGGTCCTAACTAACTACACGGTGACTAAACATTCACATCTGTTCTTTCAGGAAACGTATTGGTGAGGAGTTTGATGAGGCGCCAGGTTCAGGAGGTGGAGCTCAGAGGTTTCAGCACATTCTACACTTGGCTTCATCTAGTGGAGAGTATGAGAAGGTTTCTCAGGTAATGAACACGCATTCTCAATATTTCACTTTAATCAATTCATCAGTGCACAGAAAAGGACGCATACAGTACACTGACCCATGCTTTACTAGCAGAAGTTAAATTAAAAATATTCTAACCCTAACCTCCCTGTCTCTTTTCCTCAGGGTCTGTATGATAATTATCTGTCCATGCGTGTGAGGGACCCCAACCTGCAGAGTGTGTGTGAGGCTCTGGATTGGCTGTCGTTCGCAGACAGGTTGAACCACGTGATTATGCACGGCCAGAACTTCACCCTGATGAGATACCTGCCCTTCCTGTCCGTCACATTCCACTTCCTGTTTGCCCACACACACGTGCCCCGCATCAGCTATCCGCACAGCCAGCATGAGGTACGTAGCAACACAATATAGTGAGTGTTTCACATAGAAAAACAGAGGAAACGGCAAATTATATTGAATGGAGACAAATAAAATAGGGGTTCAATAGAAACAAACAAGACATGTTTTAAGGCAGGAAAGTCTAGATAAAAAAACAGTTGAGATGATTGTGTTCTCTTTGGTCTTGTTCTCTCCAGGCCTCCACCAGACTCCTCAGCAGCAGGAACGCTTTGGCCACCATGTTGGCCGACATCCCAGCATGCATCAGAACGAGGATCAGCCAGCTCAGCCTGTCCCTCGATATTCTCACACTGCTCCTCGACATCATCTGTCCCAAACTACGGCCTGTATGTAAAAGCAGTGAAAGTAAACCTGTGTCTGTGTGTAAATGTAGGAACAATTAGACAAGGCCATATTTATATCAACACCAATGGAGCCATGTCAATTTTATTTTCCTATGGCATTGCATTTAAGCATTTAGTAACATCCTGGTTACTTAAGGTACCCAGTTTTACACTCAGTGGCCACTTTATTAGGTACACCTGTAAAATCTAATGCAATCCAATACAACAGCTTGCTTTCTATCTACTGCAGCTTTGTTTCCTCTGACAGTGTCAACAAAAACTGAGCATTATAATCTCCTTTGTGACAGAACATTTGTATTCAAATGTATACTCAGGGAGTGTCTTTTACCAAATATTGAAAATGGTGAAAGCTGTTGAATGAAGTCTGTGAGTTAAATGTATTCCATAAAATGTCGGCAAAACTTTCAGTGACAGTAATCTCAAATCCTGTGCGTTTCTTCCAGGTGAATCCGCAGCTGTTCAGCAGCAGAGAGAAGGAACAGATGTGTGAGCTGATCAACACCATGCTCGCATACAACCTCTCCTACAGGCAGGACCGCACGCCAGAGGGGCAGTACACATACATGCTGGAGCCGTGAGTACACACATACACACACACCTGTGCACACACACACACACACACCTACACACACACACACACACACACACACACACACACACCTGCACTCAACTGTATATTGCATGTAGACACATGCTGGGCAGATGTGTGTTTCTGGGGTGTTGAAGGTCACTGCTCTGTGGTTCTCTGCATGGTGGCTTAGTAATCCCCTTATCACCTTTTAGGTGTGTGTGTTTGATTGTAGTGCTGTGGGAGCAGAGTTACGAGCTGCAAAGCCCCAGCGGTGGGTTACAGGTGGATAGAGAAACAGAGCAGTAACATTTAGGAGGACAGAAGTTTTAGAGAAAACAGGAGATGATCTGAAATATTGAGAAAAAAAAACTGAAAGGAGCGAGTAGAACTCAGCAGGTTTTGGTGCAAACACTTCAACTTGGGAGACCTTTTGTTCATTTGACCTTTTTTTATTTTTGTGACTACTGAGGACAGCAGTAACTCTGGTGTTGGTTGTTAACTAGCTGAGCCATGCAGACCCAGATTATGAAGCAGCCAGGTGCCCAGAGGAGCTCCTTCCTGCAGGTTCGCTGTGACAGTGTGCTGGTCACCAATGACTGGTGCCTGCCTCTAGTGTTTGCTCTACTGCTGCTTCTACTGGTCTACAACTTCCTGTACCTGCCGTCTCTGGCTCACCACAACACCTCACTCTGATACCTCATGGATAAAGACTTGGATTGTGGATATAAACATTATAAACATCACAGACAGCGGATACGCCCCCAGTCTCAACAGGGTTATTTAATTGGACGGTTCTTTTTAATAACTAAACTACTATATACTGATGCTGTAATTGTGTTATGAGGTTATACTACTTAATATAAGCTCCATAGCGAGTAATCTATCATGTTAAAGGAGGAGTTGAGCAGCTTCATTAGAGTTTGACAAGTTCTGATGATAACACCGCTGATATTTTATAGTGATAACTTGCAATAAATAGCTCACAGTCACAAATACTGGTGTTGTCTTATTTATGTCCAGCAGTCACTGAGTGAGAGAGTTTACTGGCATGCACTGTGTGTGTGTTGGAGAGAGAGATGGAGATCAGCTGTAAGAGGATTAAGGTTTTAGAGAATGAGAGATTCAGGGTTTTATTCTGGAAAACATAAACCATAGCACCAATGGAGGAAGCTTCATATGTTTGTCATCTAACAAGGTTCACCTCTGTGTCAGCTACACACTGTTATGAATGTTTGTGTTTCAACGATGTGTGTGTCTCTTCTGGTTTGTGTAAAGTTATTTACTTAGAGTGTGTGTGTGTGTGTGTGTTTGCAGGCGTGTTGAGGAGGTAGTGAGGTTTCCGGGCCTTCCTCCGCGCCGCCAGCTGACGTATCAGGCCAAACAAACCATCAGCAGAGAGATGGAGCAGGAGAAGATGAGGAGAGCCGAGCAACTGATGCTGCAACGAAACCCTGTAGTGGTGAGACTGACATGCACTGCAGCCTGTAGATAATCAGCTCATCGTGTGTGTGTGTGTGTGTGTGTATTAATAATCTAATGTATTTATAATCTGCCGTGTCTATATGAAGCACAAAGAGGACGAAAAAAAGAGAGCTGGTCCCAAACCAGTGAGGAACCATCAACAGAGGCTGGAGAACATTGTCAAACAGACCACAGTGGAGACCAGGGTGAGACAGACACACACACACACCCCCCCACACCACAACCAGTACTCACCTAAACCCAACATTAACCGTAAACAAAAACTGAATCTTAATAAAAAGTGATGGTTTACCTTTTATCCACACATGGGGAAGTGAATCTCCATAATTTGACTGTGTGAAAGTTTTGTCCACAATACCATTTAATACAAGTACATACCTTCCTGAAAAAAAATAACAAAGCCACCACAGGATGAGTAGCAGTTCATTGTGTAGCTTTCACGCAGGTGTTCGCTGCTGCTCAACATGTCTTCATAAAAAAACATTTTGGTGCTCCTCCTTTTTTACAAGGCAGCCATTTCTACATGTAGTTCTCACGTGGTGGTTCTTTGATTATTTAAGCACCTTGTATGGGGTAGTAGCACTGTCTTTCTACCAGTACTGAGCTTCCCATAGTTGTATGTGTGGATGAGCCAACATCTGTTTGCCCTGACCATCAGATCCTCTCTGGTGAGCTGCACAGTTGGACTAGTTCAGTATTGGAGCGATAGAGAGAGTGAACCTCTAGAGGGCAGAAATGAGGACAATGACAAGCCACTGGGATAGAGTCCCTAATGGTGAAACTAGGAAATCAGGCTAATGAGGTGTGTGTGTGTGAGGACCTGCTTATTGAGGACAGTGTTTCAGAAACTTCCTTATTAACTTCTTCCTCCTCGGCACTCTGTGTTTGTGTTTTGCAGCCGGAGGTGGATTTCTTTGGTCGAGCTGTTGCCCCCAAACCTCAGAGACTGCAGACCACTTCAGAGACAGGTACAGTAGACCAGAGGTTCTCGGTTTAGGACCCCTTACAAGATAGTCTATACCAGGCGGGGACCTCCTCATGTCTGTCCCTCTGTATAATTGAGAAATTTATTAGAAAGATATTAGACATGTATTAAACAGATTCTAAGAGTTATAGATTTGTTAGATTAGAATGTAATCCATGAACTATTATAGATTTTAAAAAGAATTAAAATATAATTTGTTGAACCATTAAACCTTTTGGAAAAGAAAAAGAAAAGTTATCTGGATCATTTAAATGAATGAATCTGAAAACCTTACACAGGCCCCACTCTAAGAATCACTGCTGTAGAGACTTTGTGCTATGTGACATAAAGCTTAATTTATTCAAACCCTTTGAGAACACGGGCTGTTCAGGGAAACATGCCTGAAGGCACATCAGGTCCAAACGCACCACAGGTGATGACTGACGATGTGTTACGCAACGCTTCCGATTTAGAGTGTGGCACACTGCAGGGAGAAGATCTGAACTGTCAACAGCACCTGCATTTTCCCTCCGTTATGTTGGTGTGATCATATTTCTATCAGCAACATAAAAGGCTGGACGCGACCTGATCTACAGCCTCCTTCATATATTTGGACACCAGCCAATAAAACAAGCAATCTTCATATTTTATGTATGAAAATGTACATTTCTGCCTAAATGGCTTAGTTTGTTACTGTTATTATATAGTCATTGTTGCTCCAGAAACGTAATAAGAGTTAGCAGATAAGTAACTGTGGTTTGGCCTGCCCGTAGCTTTGTGTCATTGGAAACAAAGATGACTGCTGACTGACTTTTCAAATGCATCGCACCAAAAATAGCACATTTGGATAAACAATAGCAGAATTGTGTAGCTTGTTCTCAACATGGCCACCTGGGGACGTAAATATTTTCAGAATAGTGTTTTCCAGTTTAGCTTGCAGTGTTAAAGTGCATACAACTTGGGGAAACCCGTATTAATATTCCTCTGTGACTAATATCCAGCAATAGACACCCCATTATTACTTTTGTTTACATGCAGTATTTCTCAAATATACATAAACATAAAGTGCATAAAGTGTTTTACAAATATTCTGTGAAAAAGGCTAGCCTGGTTGTAATTGAGAGTGGGTCTGGGGAAGGTTCATTCACAGCCCATTTCCAAAGGGCAAGGCAGCTTTATTTGTATAGCACATTTCAGCAACAGGGCAATTCAGAGTGCTTTACATAAAAACAATTAAAATACAAGAATAAAAGTTACAGTGCAGCATAAGAAATTAAACATTCAAGAGCAGTTAAAAACAGTTAAAAATATAAAAGCAGATAAAATACGAAATGTTATGGTGCTAGTATGGGACAATGTATAAGCCGTTGCTCTATACACGTAATCCACCCGCAATCCTTGCCGTTCCCAGAACGGGCCGGTCCCACCGTTCTTACTTTTTAATTTCTCTTTATATGCGTATATAGATTTTCATACAGTTTCATGCAACTTCAGTATAAGAGGAGCGTCACCAACGGACGCCACTCAAATGCCTCTGGGCGCAATTGGATAGTCCTTCAACCAATCAGACCAACGATCCGGGTGACGTAGCAGTGACAGCGGCATCAACGAGTTGCTGCGTTTCGGTGGCCGCCATGTTGAATGTAAACAAAAAGCTGCTCGCCGTCGCTGCGCTATCGTCATCGCGTAAAGCCCGCCTCAACGGTTGATTGGTGATTGGTGCCTCGATTTGGAAAAATGGGAAATGGGCTTGAATGGGCTCTTGGCCAGACTGACTTGCAGAGCAAATCTCAAATTTACCGGGAGTTCGTCAGGGTTTTCCCAGGCTAGTGAAAGGCCTCTCATTTTAAATCTCTGAAGTCTTATTTTGCTGGCTCACGGGTGTGCAGGTAGATGATAGCTGTAATTGTGACTCAAAACATGTTTTGCACAAATACTTATACCTTTTTATTCTGTTAACATCGGCCCAGATTCAGTGCTCGTGTTTGTGGAAAAGTGGACCCATTAAAATCCTATTACCTGCCTGAACGCACTGCATTCTAGAAATTGATCAACAGAGTAATCAGGATGGAAATGCCGTATTGTATGTCAAAGCAGGAACAACAGGGTTCTGCTGACTAAAACAGGCACAGCTCTCCTGTTAATGTTGACATGTTTCATTAATCAAAGCAAACAACATACTTTCCTAAGCATTAGGGTTGGGTACCTTTCACATCTGAACCAGTACCGATACCGGTACCTGAAATTCGGTTCCCGGTACCCAACAGTACTTTTTTGGTTTTATTTTTTTTTCTCTGTAATTAAAAAAAAAAAATTCTGTTGTAAAAATAATTCCAAACCTATTTACTTAGAACATTGTTATTTATTTAAAATATTTTACACTGACAGAAATTAAACAAAAATAAAACCCCTCCCTCTCTCCTCCCAAACCCGTCCCTACAACCTATTAACCGCGCGCGTGTGTCGGACCTCTGTTCTCTGTCAATATGCAGAGAGGACAGATAAGCTTGAGCTTACTCTCAGGTACCGAAATGTGGCATCGTTTGATTTTACATGAACCAATACTCTGTAATACCGACGTGATTCGGTTGGTACCTTTTTTAAAAGTACTGGGTTCGGTACCCAACCCTACTAAGCATCAGAGAGTCCTGTGGGGCACGCAACTGTATCTGCAATTTTGAAGCGACAATCTTTGGTGAGACTGTGGTTGATAGAGATGATCATACATTCATTTTTATTATGCACTGAGTGGAGATAAGTCGCTGATCTACAGTACAGTACACTGTCTCTGAATAAATGGACATTTTGATGTATATGTGAAGTTCATGTGCACAAGTACATGTGTTCAAAAAGTTTGAGTCCCACTCTTAAGGCTATGTGAAAGCAGAGAGGAGAATTTGTGTTCTACGTAGGGCTCCAGTTTATGATCATTTTCATTATTGATTCTTCAACTAACTGCTTAGTCTATAAAATGTCAGAAAATAAGGTTTCTTTCTCAAGTTCCCTGAGTGAAGCTGATGAGCAGGTGAAACTGGAAAAAGCACTAAAGGTATTTTTTCTAATTACATAAGAGCGCTGCAAATCCTCACATTGGGGAAGTCATTATTTTTTTTTCACTTCAGAGGATTAAACTAGAGCTGAATCGATTAGTTGATCAAATTAATCAGTAACAGTTTTGATAATCAGTTTATGGTTTGTTGAGTCGTGCTTTAAGCTACAGACAGATACTCACTGGTTTCAGATTCTAAATATTTGCTGGTTTTCTTACTCGTCTATGAAAATGAATGAATATCTTTCAAGACAAAACAAGCAATCTGAAGACGTGACACTGGGCTTTGGAAAATTGTGATTTCTGACATTTTATAGACCAATCAATTCATTGAGAAAACAATCGCCAGATAATTGTTATAATAATTGTTAGTTGCAGCCTAAGATTAAACAATGATTTTACTTGTTTTCAATCTCGTTCCTGTCAAGTAACTGTTTGATGAAGTGACTAATCTTTTGAGCACTGGTCAAGTGGTCACTTTAGAGGGGCTTTTTTTGTAGTGTGCCCATATTATGAAAGAAATCACTTTTTTTTCTGGGATTTGGGGTGTTCTTTTTGTGTCTCTGGTGCTTCCACACGCATACAACTTTGAAAAAAAATCCATCCATGCTGTTTTGAGCGAGATACGGGTTTCTGAATGTGTCCTGCCTTCAGTCTCCGGGTGAGCTGTTCAAAATCGGCAGGGCTTTCTATGTAACTAGCCGAGACGAGGGGCCTAGGGGGCTAACCGTTAGCATGCTAGCGCTAGTATGCTAGTTCGTTCTCAATGGCAAAAACACTGCTACAACACACACAAATTCACCTTAATCTACAAAATAAATTGTATAGAATTACTTACATGTCCCTGTTCTGCAGGTATTCCACGCAAAGTTGGAAGTGCGCCCTCGTTTAGAAGAAGTCTCCCGGCTAATCCTGCCTTGTACAGGCCGAAGTTGCAGAAACAGCTAGCTAGCTCATGTAATCCTTACCTAGCTACTGCACATGTGCGACTGACAACAAAGATGTTACAGAAGTTGCGAGGTCTCACTCTGTAGCTAAAACGGAGAGCTCAACACACAGGGTGAAAAGAGGAGCTGCAGTGTGCAGCAAAATATGGTGTTTTTTTTTATTAAACCAGGTAAACCTATTCTGATACAATCTCAAATTACAATTATGAACCTGAAAATGAGCATAATATGGCCACTTTAAACTTTATGTATATTACTTTAAAAAAAAAACATTTCACAGTTTTTTGCATTTTTTTCATATTTGTCTTTGACTTTTTCAGTACTTGTTTTTCATTATGCACCAAATCACCAAGGCAAATTCCTTATATGTGGAAACCTACTTGTAGAGATGTTCCGATATCAATATCGCTATCGCCTCCGATATTGCCTAAAACGCTGGTATCGGTATCGGGAAGTACTGGAGTTTATGCACCGATCCGATACCACGTAATAAAGCCCTAAAGAAAATCTACGTTAAAGTAGTTTATTTATGTTCTTTTTCCGTTATAACTGACTGTCAAACTGGAGAATAAAAGAAAGTTCTGGGGCGTTCATTGTTTGTGTTTGTTCATGTTTCACAAAGAGTTTAACCTGAGCCAGACCGACAACAAAGATAGAAATCATATCACATCCATACAGTGATAGTAGAATACAGTTGTTAAAATATATGACACACTGGTATCGGATCGGTACTCGGTATCGGCCGATACGCAAGTTCAGGTATCGGAATCGGTATCGGGAAGCAAAAAATGGTATCGGACCATCTCTACCTACTTGGCAATAAACCTGTTTCTGAGTTTGAAAAAAATAAAATAAAACACCTAAAAATGGTCTTTCCCTCTCTGTAGGTGAGATTTGTGAGGTTGTTTCTATGGGAACGGCAGTGGGCAACAGTGACGTGTGGTTCCGGTTCAACGAGGGCATGTCCAACGCTGTCAGACGAAATGTCTGCATCAGAGAACTACTGTAACACACACACACTCTGCCTGTATGTTATATGTAAGCATCTGAATAAATCTAAAATCCAGCTGTTAAATTCAAAACAGTCTTTATTTTGATTTGACAGTGTAAAGAGCCAATAAAAACGTGTGGTTTAACATTTCTCAGCAGTCCATCAAAACAAACCTCTAGAAAGCTACTCAGTGCTGCACACTCTCACACACACACACACACACACACACACAGTAGTCTTCACATAAATTAAAAGCATTCAGGAGTCTCCTAATAAATAAACATGATTATAGCAATAATGTGTGTGTGTGTGAGAGAGAGAGGAAGAGAGAGAGAGAGAATGGGTGAGTTAGTGCAGCGTGACTGTGTGTGGGAGTGCATGATTCTTTAGTTTATATGCATCCGTGATTGTGAGTCTTTATGTGTGTGTGTGAGTATGTGTGACCATTAGAGGATCACACACTTGCCCTTCTCCACCCAGGGGTTGGCTCTCATCAGCTCAGGGTTCAGAAATGGATCTTCACAAACGCAACCCTCGATCCACTTCACCAGCCTACAAAAAAAAAAAAAAAAACACACCGTAAGCGTACAATATTTCTGTACCCCTTTGTGTGTGTGTGCGTGCGCGTCACACTCACTCAGTAACAGTGATGGAGGATTTCTCCCTGTTGATTGCCAGCTGATACTGAAGGCTTTCCACTTCTCTCCTCATCTGTGGAACGTCTAACTCCTCCATGATGCTACTGCTGTTCACACGAAAGAAAAACGGATTCAAAACAACAACAAAAACAGCTCAAGTAGATTAAGAGTTCAGACACACAGATGCCACATGCAAATTTAAGTGGAAATCCAAATGAATCAAATGTTTATGCAACCAAAGAGTGTTTCTCTTCACTTTATTTAAATATTATTTTAATAAGTTAAAGAAGAGAAGAGCAGATAAGAGTAACTTGAGTCTTATAAACTGGTTTTATAAAGCTTATTTCTGAGCAGAAATATATTTTTTCCTCCCTTATTAAGTCACCTTGTGACCTTTTCAGAAAAATCTTGTGACCCCCTTGGTGGGAACCACTTCTCTGTCTGATAGATTTATGACCATTTCTGAGAAACCGTTATAAGGACCAGATGGTCACCACTTTGGAGAGCTTCCCTGAACACCAGAGGGAAGTGGGACAGATCCATAATAAAATAGTTGCTGTCGAAATGCCACGTCGACCCATTAATTGAGACCATATGTAACTTTTTGTTTTTTTGAAAACTAATCTTAACTACTGAAGTATCAGTACTTCTACTAGTGAAGGACATCGTCTTTTATGTAACTGATGGAGGAAGTTGTTGAACCTTTTAAGCAAAAGTAGAAATACTCTAGTTGCACACAAAGTGTAACTTGTCTTATTGCCAGGAAATCCCAGAAAAAGACCAAAACTCAATTAATAAGCCCATTTATTGGGGGACTATTTTAACTGGCGGACTAGCGCTGTAGAGAAAGGTCTGGCAATGAGAGACTACTGGCGGACTAATAAATATTTGGTGCTCAACTGAAAACAATTTATTGTATGTATTGCTGTTATGGTTAATTGCTCTAAATACAACTATTTAAAATGATTATATGTTAAATATGTATAGTTTGTGTGTGAATGTACACACACACACACACACACACACACACTCTCATTTGCCAGTTTATTTGGCCCACCAAGTAAAACTAATGCAGTCTAATATACAGTCCTGCAATAAATCCCACCTTCATGAAGGTTTTAATGTTGAATTTTTGTTCAAACTGTTTTTAAAGAGGAGTTGATTCAACTGTGATCATTTTGGAGGGTTTAGTTTGCGGTTCAGGGATCTTCAACAGGGGGTCCGGGACCCCTAGGGGGTCCTCAGAGTTACTGCAGGGGGGCCTCCAAATTATTGTTAATTTCTTTTTCAAAAATGTAAAAGTCTAAACATAAATCCAACATATTAGCAATTATAAATCCCCATTGACTGGTAAGGTTACTGGCCTATAGGTAAGGTAGTCACTAAGATCCACAGATACAGTTCATCCTAAAGATTCACTGTGCCACATGTATGTTTAACACTAAAACATGATTTATAAAAAAAAACATTAAGAGCTTAGTTTTCTATGCAAGAAAGGTATGTCTAAAGGATTTAGGCATAACCCTAACAGTTAAAAAACCCAGTTTATGTAACTTCATTTTATAAAATACAGTATATGGAGTAGGGGGTCCCTGCTCCATCTCTCTCTGTCAAGGGGTCCTTGACTTAAAAAAACATTGAAGACCCCTGGGCTAAATAACAGACAACCCTCAAATTATCACACTTCAGTCAACAGTTCAAACAATAAACTCAACATTATAACCTTCATGGGAGAATTATCATAGTATTAGGCGGCATTGGTTTTAGCTCCGTGTCCCTAATAAACTGGTGACTGAGTGTATACTTGCTGTATATTTGCAGAGTAACTGTCAGAGTAGAGTAATAAATATTGCACCAAATGGAAACACTAAAATACAGTACCTTGAAGATACAGCTGTTAACGAAATGCATTTTGTTTATATGTGCTTACTGTAAATGTGGAGTAAAACTATCAAGTTGCACCATATTAAAATACTCAAATACAATTGCAAGGTATTGATAGTCAACTTAAGTATACAGTACTTTTCGAAATCCACTGGATTACTCTGTTATTTTTTTTTAGGAGCCAGAGATGTAAAAACAAAGTACGCTGGCTGTGTTTGCTTTTTATTTATTTGTAGCCTACTTATTGTAAAGTGTGCCCCACCCTGCCTCAGGCCATATTACAGCAGGAAGACGGGGAGGAGAGAGAGAAAGAGAAGGCCCAGATGAGAGTTCAGACCGAGCAGCGATCAGTTTAGTCCTCTCTACTGGAAACTCTCTCTCTCTCCCTCCTCCTCCTCTCTCATCCTCTATCATCTATCATTTTAATGGATCTAAGTCGGCTTCATGGTGCCGGTTTTCTCCACCAGCATCCACCTTGCTGTGGCTCACCAGCAGCCAGCTGTTCCATGAAAAGGCCTTCATTTAATTAGAATAACCTCCAAATGTGTTAACAGTGACATCAGCCTCCATCACTCAGCAATCAGGGCTATTTCAGGCTGCTGTTCACACATTTACATTTTAATTAGGTCGCTATTAACGTAAACATCAGCAATAGGAGGACATAGTGAGTAAAGATGGTCACTGTGTGGCTAAAACATCGACACATCAGTTCAAACGCATTTGTATCGTGATTATAAGTCAATGGAAACGCATGAAACCCCCCACACAAACAACCGCTCTTACCGTCAGGCCTACCGGAGAGGACCGCGGGTCGATTTGTGTGCAGACGGTTGATGAAGATGCAGAAGGGGCTTTGCCAGCGACAGTTAAGAGCTGAGAGTCGGTAGAGTTTATCGGGCAGAGGAGTCCGGCTTCAGTGCAGAAGGAGGAAGAGGAGGAGGAGGAGGCGGCTGTGTGTGTGTGTGTGTGTGTGTGTGTGTGTCGGCTGGCCGCGGTGCAGGGCACTCCCCTGCGCTCCTCTCTGCTAGCGACTGGATGCGGGATGCGCAGGGCGGAGAAAAGGAGCCGCGCCGCTGATTTGACAGTCAAACGAGGGCTGGAGCCCAGGACGCACCTGTATGGAAATCCGGACACGCGCGGAGGCTGAGCAGAGGCAGGAAACACGCAAATGAGGACACGTGCCCAAGGGAAAACTATTTCAGATGACCCGAGATGTCGGTTTCTGTTGAAACTATAAAGGCTGCTATGTAGGGTACAGCAGATTCCCCAGAGAAATCTCCGGTAAAATTAGAAATGTGAGGTTAAAGACCATTCACAAAAAGAAAACTCGGTCAATTTGGTTGACACCCATCAGTGTTATATCTACTCACTGTGCTGTAAAGACTAACGTGTCTGGAGGTGTGAAACCTGATTCTTCCCTGAACATCTCTTATGTAAATGCAGGCTGTTTTTAGGTGTAATTATGTAGCGGTGTAACAATGCTGTCAAAGGCACAATCTTTGAGCCAAATGTCAAAACAATATTTGGACCTCCCAAATTTAAGCTAATAAAACAGATTAAAAGTTGTCCTAGTTTTGTTTAACACTAGTTATAGGGGAAATACATCCCTCTAATAACCTAACTCCCATTTGTAACTGGAAACTCTTATGTAGATAATGTAAATATATCCTGAAAACGAGTGGTGTCAACTAATTCCACGTTGTGATCACACATCTTAAGACAAGCATGTCTGGCCAACTGGACCATACAATTCACATCTTTTAAGTTAGTCTTTTCTAGCCAGTAGACTAACTTTTATAAGCCACATTATGGTTATAAATACATCAAACGCATATATAAAACACAACAGTACCACAGTTTCCAAGTACAACAGACCAGTGAGAGAATGGTTAACTGAATTACTGTTTATTCAACAAATACAAGGTGACCGTTCGATGCAATAGCTTGATTATACAAAACCCCCATTACTTTCTGAGTATTAAATGGTTGTTTCTTCATTCAGGTTTGCTGCGTTGGAAACAGTTTTCTGGCCAGTAACGCAAGGCACCTGGAAAGAGACAACTACAGATCAGACTGGAACAATCTGACAAACAGAAATATGATAATTGTAGCCTCAGATAAAAGTTAGAATGAAGAGCTGAGAGCTCCCATACACACAGACGTACCATTAAAATAACTAGATCAAATCATCAGCAGGATCACAGAGTTACTTCTGTATTTGTCGAGTCATGAATCGACCTGTAAAAGAGAAAATCGGTTTTAATTCACATAAACATACTGTAAGTCTACTGCAGGAGCCTCAGAATAAAGTTAGAATCAGGAGCTGGAGTACAGCTCTCATAGTAGGTGTCAGAAAAGTTATTTGATATTGTCATCACAGGCTACACGTTATTCAAATGCTGACATACTGCAGGGACTCACCAGCTCTTAAACCCAGTGAGGTCCTGGTCAATAAGAGATTTGATCTCAGGACCATCTAAAAGCACAGCGGCATCAGAGCTTTGTCCAGACAGCTCGGACGTTTTCAGTCTCCTTGTTCTTACCTGTAACATTAGGGGGAAAACGTTAGTGAAAATGGACAATTATGAGGCGAAGACTGTACCAATACTTTTTACTGAGCCTCAGAATAAAGTTAGAATCAGGAGCTGGAGTACAGCTCTCATAGTAGGTGTCAGAAAAGTTATTTGATATTGTCATCACAGGCTACACGTTGTTCAAATGCTGACATACTGCAGGGACTCACCAGCTCTTAAACCCAGTGAGGTCCTGGTCAATAAGAGATTTGATCTCAGGACCATCTAAAAGCACAGCGGCATCAGAGCTTTGTCCAGACAGCTCGGACGTTTTCAGTCTCCTTGTTCTTACCTGTAACATTAGGGGGGGAAACGTTAGTGAAAATGGACAATTATGAGGCGAAGACTGTACCAATACTTTTTACTGAGCCTCAGAATTAAGTTAGAATCAGGAGCTGGAGTACAGCTCTCATAGTAGGTGTCAGAAAAGTTATTTGATATTGTCATCACAGGCTACAAGTTAATAAAAAACAGAGGGACTGCAGGGACTCACCAGCTCTCAGACCCAGTGAGGTCCTGGTCAATAACAGACTTGATCTCAGGACCACCTGAAACAAAGCGACCTCACATCTTTGTCCAGCCAGCTCGGATGGTTTCAGTCTTCACATTCTTACCTGTAACAGTGAGGGAATACGTTAGTGAAAATGGACAATTATGATGCGAAGACTGCACTGATAACTGAGCCTCAGAATAAAGATAGAATCAGGAGCTGGAGTACAGCTCTCATAGTAGGTGTCAGAAAAGTTATTTGATATTGTCATCACAGGCTATAAGTTAATATAAAAAAAAAAAAAAAAAAAAAAAAAACTGCAGGGACTCACCAGCTCAGACCCAGTGAGGTCCTGGTCTTCCGACTGCTCAAACACAGCATTCATCCCTCAGTCTCCCCACTCTCACCTGCACCAGATTCAACTGCAAGACAAAAAAATTACATAAGTTTTAAAAATCAAATGGAGCCCTAGATGTTTTTAAAATGAGGAGCTGCCGTTGAGCTCTCATAAGGTGTAGGAAAAAGGTTGTGTGGCATTACTGGCTGTGAAACATGAAGATTACATGTGGGTTGGAAGTCAAAACCATTTACGATCGATAGTGTGGGCAAGTCACCAGGACACTACATATTAGAGCTGTCAATCTTCCTCTATAATACTATTCGAATTCCATTTGATATATTTTTTTTAATATTCAAATATTTAATGCTCAATTGCAGCCTGTTAAATAACGTACTACTCAGGCTCATGCATTGTCAATGCCATTATAAGCATGTGGTTGTTGTTACACGTTATGTCCCCTAGAGGGACTTCTAACATTAGCCTGGCCTTGAGGCGACCTGCACGCAACTTTGTTTACATTCATTTTCCACCACGAGTGCACAGCAACAAACACAAATCAACAGAGAACTCTGTAATGAAACGTTATCTAACAAGTGTAGTGAAGTGGCTCCGTTGTAAAGGCTAACGGTGCTCGGTTAGCACAATATCATCATGTTAGGAAGCACAGCCGAAACGATTTGTCATAAACTAGGTAAGTAACAAACGATGCTAACTGCATTAATAACCAAGCCAAACCGTGCTATCACTATTTTAGCGATTTATAAGCAACCCGTTTCCAGCAGATTGTCACGTTACTGAGAATACAGCTGTAAGAAGGTAATATGACGTGGAAGCTAATTTACAGCTGTAGGGCAGTTAACATAAACTTTAGCTTTCTCCATGAAGCTCCCAGCTAAGCTAACGTTACTATACCTCGCGACGCAGTTAGGAAACCAGAACGAGCTAGCTAACTTAACCTAAGCATTTTGGCTCGGTGGATGTCGATTTTAAAGTCATGTTAAAACTATTTCCCGTCCTTACGATTTCTAGCCGCAGCCTGTCACTCCCCCGTGTACTAACGTTACTCGGTACGTAACGTTAGCTCCGTAATGTTGCTTAGACCTCACAATGCCTTGTTTCTCACTCCCGCTAAGTTATTGTTCATATGACATGAATCACACATGCGGGTAGGCCATGGCGAGAAGGAAGATTAGCTAGCGTGCGTATATATATATATATATATCACATTCGAATAGTATTGATTTTTTTTACTATTCGAATTTCGGTATTCGTTCCAACAGCCCTACTACATATTAAGTAGTAACAGTAAATCTTATCCTTTAATGTATTCACATTGCACTTAATGATGCAGATTAACTCACATCTGCTTTTATCCAGTGGAGGCCATCTTTAAGGCAAATTTATTTTCCAGTTTCTTCATCTCAACCGTGACTTGCATTTTGACTTAATGCAAGTCATCCAGGCAGGCATCAGCTCCAGCAGGCCTCCATGTGGCTAACTAGAAAGATGGAAGAAAAGGCAAGGGTCATGAATAAATTCCGACACCAGTTAAGATATTTTCAGCCATTTCATTTCCGCACAACTTGGACAATAAACACATGCTTTTAAGTCCCTGTTCCAAAACTCCCATGTCCAACCTATTACAGTAACGTTAGGCATCAAAAGACACGATTTTAATAGTCTACTGCAATTCAGACATAACATTTTCAGGTAACGTTACTTAACGCAATGTGAGGGATAACGTCGACCGATTCGAAAGGCCATTATTCAACACCCAATTCTTATGCGAGAAAATTAAACTAAGATAGGGCTGAAATGTGAGACGCGACCTAGCAAAGACTTGTTCTGTGGAATAAAGTTAGATTCCTTATTAAAATATTCATAGTTAATATTCCAAATCACTTTTTTTTCCTCCGTTTTATAAGTGGAAACACCACGTGGCAGCTCTGGCCCTTGCAGAACCTCTGCACGTGTTGCTGTTCAGACCAACGTGGTAAATTAAGTTAGTATACAAGGTCCTCCTTATGTTAGCAACACAACACTCACCGGTCAGACTTCTTTCGGATAAAGTGGCCCGCTCGGTTTGTCTTTGCTGCCAGGGGTAACGTTAACGTTTGGAGACACCGCTGAAGAGTGAAATGAGGGTTCATCTCTTCTGTCGTGCCGTATGCGGAGGACTGATGAACCAGAGGACGAGAGCATGGCTGTATGGACAAGAGGCCAAAATGAACATATACGGCTTCCGTCTAACGGAAATCCCTCCCCTTTCTGGCCTTTGTTAGCTAGCTAATTAGCTAACGTTACCTAATATGTCAATGAACGTTACACATCGCTAGCTAGCTAACTGTTAGCTAGCTACATCGTTCGTCGGACGTTTTGAAAAGCGGACAAATAGTTACAGGATGTTCAAGCCATGTTATTTGCTTATTTGACCAACGTTAATGTACTGGACACTATTATCTGAACAACTAGTCATTTTAATAAAGATAAAACAACTCTGATTTTGTTAGCATTGAACAAAACATATACCGTGAATCTTCTTCTTCGTGTAAAATGATGTCAGTTTAGCCGCTCCTAGGCGTGTTACTGCCCTCCTCAGGAAGTCACTTTAACGACCATGTTCTTCTTGGTTCATTTTCCAAGAGTGTACGGCTGGACTCATTTCTCACCCTAAAACTGAAAACTACTTTTGCGATCAAATGTAGTTCCTATAGGCTAATTTTCCCTTAGGGTAAAGGCTTAGCCTATATATTTTAACAGAATCTCTCACCATAACAATACCTGGCTTTTTAAACCTGTGGTTGCAGAGAATAGTGTCACCCTTGCTTCTCATTTTCCCATACCATAAATCTAAAGTCCAGACACAGAAGCTACGTGAAAGCCTCATGGTAGTTGCAGTTTTTGAATGCTACCAAAATAATAGTCATTGATGTTGGTTAAAATGGGGAAATGTTGATTTATTTATTTATTTACAGTAGTGTGTAGCAATCTGCTAAGAAAATGAACAACACAAAATGCCAGTATAATATTCAGCACTTGGCCTATCTGGATAGCTTTGAAACCCTGAACCCAAATGTGCAACTGCATGTAAATAAATAAAAAAGACCTATCTATGGGCTTACCCCCTTCATAGACAGTATATAAACTGGACCAACAGATCCCGTTGCTCTGGACGGAGACCAGTGAAGGATATTAGAAGCACTTTTCCGGTGAGCGCTGAGCGTTACTGCGCAGCAGCAGCCTCTAACTGAGAGAGATGACGTAAATGTGACGTGAGCAACCTGTCTGAAAGTTGTAAGTATTCTGGTAGCTGTGCCAAGAGAAATCTCAATCATTCCCAATCTTGCTGAAACGGAGAGCGTAGGTATATGTAAGGAGCTGACATGGACACAAGCTAATTATTGCTAACTAAAATGCTAGTTAACATTAGTAATTAAACTTAAACAGCTAATGTAAGTCGAAACTGCCTGCCAGCTTCTCCTGTACTATACGGTAATTCCTCTACTACATGACAGTAAGTCGCGTGGTTATGACACAATCGTTAGCCTATTTTTATAAAAACGTCTGCTACGGAGCCATAACGTGAGGTATAAGGTAATGGAGCCTTTTTTACACTGTCGTGTTTCTTTAGAAATAAACAATGGACAAAAAAAGTCTTTAAACGCTTCAGATGTAAAGTTATTCACTGTCAAAGTGACGTCAAAATGAATGGCAGTCAATGGAATGCTAACAGCGGGTGATCGTTTGGTAGCATCAAAATGGCGCCATAGGAGGTTTGAGTTCTGAAGCAAAGCTTATCCCCTTGACCCATAGACATAATATAGTATAACACTGTTTCTGCTTTTCTATCATATTTATAGTGTGTGATTTGCAAAATACCTATCATAGCCTACATCACATATCATAGGGTGACCAGACGTCCCCGGTTTCAGGGGACAGTCCCCGTTTTTGATTGCCTGTCCCTGGCTAAATAAAGAAAAAAAACTACCTCTGTCCCCGTTTTGTTTTTGAAGTCACAACTGGAAATGTCCTCGTTTTTCTCCCTTTTCCCAGTTTTGATCTCGGACATCTGGTCACGAATAATATTATTAATATGTGAATATTAAAATACGCCGAACAGATTACACTGAGTGGAGCGGGTGACCGGTCCAAGATGGCAGCCCCACGGCTCATCAGCGCCAGTAGGCAGTAGCGGTTGATGCGGCGTCTACTCTATATTATGTCTATGCCTTGACCCCCTTGCTCCATATTCATGCGCCATCTTGAAATACGTTAGCCGGTAAGGGACATACAGGACATACTGCTCCACCTTTCGCGTTTTCGCTGTCACATGATAAACTCACAGGTGCTGCTAATGCTGCTAATGGGTATCGTAGCTTCCCGGCCCCAGCAAGTTTGAAGAAGGACAAAGACTTTCTAGATGATGAACACCTTATTTTATTCTTAGACTTTCAAAAAGCCGTTGACACGGTAAGCCACATATTTATTTTTGACACCTTAAACTTTTGAAATTTTGGTAAGAATTGTATTAATGCTGTTAAAACTCTGTACATGGGAGGAAACAGTTGTGTTAAATTGGCTAATGGAACCTCACCCAGATTTTACATAAACAAAGGTATCCGCCAAGGCTGCCCCACCTCGCCTCTTCTAGTTTTGATTGTAGCTCAAATTCTCTGTGATTTAATTCACAAGAGTACATTCAAAGGAATTACATTAAATGAAAGAGAAATAAAAATTTCACAGTTGGCCGATGACACAACCCTGTTTCTAAACAAATGAATCCCAAATAGGAGTTGCACTAAATGTTGTAAACCAATTTTCTGAAAGCTCAGGCTTGAATCTAAATCTTTCAAAATGTGAGCTGTTTTCTTTTAAAAATAAACATTTGGGTCAAATACGTGGCTCGTCTCTCACGAGCAGCATATTTATTTACTTCAATTGAAATACCTAAGTTACAATGTGCCAATCTAGACAAACTATTATATAACTTTATATGGAGGAAGAAGCCCCATTAAAATTGGGAAAAACATCTTGACTAATAAAATTGAGGAGGGGGGTTTATCGGTTATTGACTTCTCACTCTTCAATGAGATATTAAAAATCAACTGGATTAAAAGAATTTTTTTGTTTGTGGAACATTGTGCCAAACTTTATCTTTGAAAAACTTGGTAAAATCACATTCTTGCTTCAATGCCCATATACTCCATTAACATTTGACTGCCTGTCACATTGTCAAACTTCCATAAACAGGCTCTAACTCATTGGTCTCTTCTATACAAACACAATTTCTCCCCTCACAAATGTTTTATCTGGAACAACATGAACATCATATATGGAAACAAGACTCTCTTTATAGAAAACTGGTTTAAACATGATATTCTACTGGTAACCCAATTATTAAATAACTCAAATCAAATTTGAACTTATGACGACTTCACCCATACATTTAATTTCTATCCTCCAAGAAAAGAATGTGATATTGTAACCAGAGCTATACCCCATGGGATCATCACCTTACCCCTTTTCAATGTTTTTAAACTTGACTTAAAAAAAATGTATAGATTGTATTTCTGGATTAGAGGGTAAATCAGCATCAAAATGTATGCAATCTGATTTAATTTTATAATTAATTTGACTGATTTTTACTGTCTGATACTCTGGCTATGTACTTTTGTTGTTTATCATTTTTTACTGACTACTTGTTATATGATATTTTTTTCATCTGTATATCTATTGACTGATTATTTTTTTCTCATTTTTATTTTTTACTTTCTTACTTATTTTTTTATTCTTTATGAAAACATGGTCTGTAACAAAATGATTTGTGTTGTACAAGTTCAATTTCCTTTTTTGACAAATTGTAAAAAATGTATTCTGCAATAAAAAATAAATAAATAAAAAAAAATTCTCAAAAAAAAAAAAAAAAATTAATTAAAAAAAAGTTTGAAAAAGGAAACATGGAGGGGACCACACATATTCAAAATCCAAATTTCAGGAAGAGGAGTCTTCTTCTTCGCCCAGAAAAAGAAAAAGGATATTGGAAAGAGCAAGAGACCGGCTTTTTGAAGCGTGAAGGCTACCGTAGCTGTAATACGTACTTTGAGCTGCGTGGTGCGAGAGAGTTGATTGCGATATATGATCTCAACGCTAGATGGGAGAACTTTCTACATATTGGACCTAAGATAACTTAAGAACATAAGGTTTCTGTATGGGAGGGGTGGGGTCATTTGACTGTTAAAACTGACTAAAAACGGTGCAAAAGCTCATGGGAAAAATATATATGTTCTGAACGGTTTCTGGCCCAGTTAAAGTGTTCTGTTAATGTTTTGGGTGTGCATTTATGTTATCTTGATTTTAGTTTTGTATGGTTGATTTAGTGTTCATGTTTATCTACTTTTATTGTTGCACCATGACTGAGACCCGGGGGGACTGATGTGGTCTGGACAGTGAGGAAATGTACGGTTGAACAACCATGCAGAGCATGTTGGAAATTACAGTCTATGCAATGTCATCCTTTCTGTTTTACTGGAATGAATGTGCTGAATACATTCTTCTTAGTATTATACTGTTATAAAGACAAAAACATATTTATAAGTTTTAATTCTTATCATAGTTTTGGTAAGTAGAGCCTAATGTTTCATATTTATTAAATTTCGAGTAACATATGGTTACTAATGATTGTTAGTAATGACTACTTATATGAACTTGATTTGTCTACTGCATCAAACTACCGGTCTGTGCTAATACAACTTGATCTGTTAAGTTTCACCTTGTCTAAAAACTTAAACGGTTTAAGGCAACTGCTTTCCACGCAAAAAAACAGTGTAATATTTGTAGAATGTAAACTCCTCATTTCACTTAACATTATTTTAGTGTTTTTTTTTCATCCAACCTCACTAAATCTACTGTGACTGAATAGAAAAATGTTGATGCTAAGAGTGCAATTCATGTAAAACAGAGGTTGCTGAAGACAAAGAGTCTACAAATAGTTTCTGGCAATTCCTTAGCAAATGAAATCTAACAGAACCAGACTTAAACAGTCATGTAAGGTTTAATTTATACATTTATTCTGATCACAGCTGTACAGGAATGCATCATCACAGCAGAAACACAACCTTAACCCAACCATGGCACAACAGCCATCACAACACATCCAGAACTCAACCATGAATTTATGTACAGGCTCAATCAGCTCACCTCAATTCAATGTCTATAATTATCATCATTATTATTCACATAGAACAATCTGTCTCTCAAATATATCTTTGTTTTCAAAGAGCATAAAAATACAATTGGACTCTTCATTGGGATGAACACTGGTGGTTGATCCACCGTCTGGCCTACATGGGGGACCACTGAAAACTGGGGAGCCGAGGAAGAGCAGAGCAAATTTTATTACAGCTTACGGGGGGGGCGGCTTATACAGGCTCATACAAGGTTTCTCAACGGTTGCAGGAGGACTGCAGACAGGTTGATGGATTTAGGGATCATATAGGACTCACAACTCAACCTATAAGCTACTTTTGACGTAACAGACACAGGAAGGAGCGAGGGTTTGTAAGAAAAAACATTAACATGTTGGAGTGGAAAACAAGAAAAAAAGAAGACAACAAATAATTTTGAATATATAAAAGAACACTACCAAGGCACAGAGAGATGCAGACTTAGTAAAACGGACACAGAGGGATAAAAAAAGGGCTGGGGGGAGACAAGATGGAAGGTGGACAGATTAGAGGCAGTTTCACTAACCAACACTAGAGAGAGCTCTAACAGCTCAAATACCCAGGTATATTATAAACTATGTATGTAACTGGATGTACTATATAAAGCATTGAAATATAGGATTATCTTTTAAAAACACTGTTCACTGCAGCAGGACAAAGGGATACACCGCATGAGTGTGCTTCTATATATGTGTCTTTGCATGTAAATGTGTGTATGCAAATGTGTAGATTCATTTCCAAGCAAGCCTCCATAGATGGAGCTAAACACCAACAAAGCGGAACACCAGCGAGATTAAAACCAATGTAATGTAATGTAATGTAATGTGTGTGTGTGTGTGCGTGTGTGTGTGTGTATGTTTGTGTATGTTTGTGTGCGAGTGTCTCAAAATTCATGGACACACATCTATATTGTCGTTCTGATCATTAGAATAGCTACTGTACGAGTGGGAGGACGTTGACGTGAGCATCAGCAGGGACTACACACACTCGTAGCGACAACGACGGCAGCAACAATAACAACAACAGCAACAACAACAACAACAACGTGAAGAGAGACAACACACAGGTCAGGAAGTCCGGCTAACCACAATCCTCCACTCACACAGAAGAGAAATAGAGGCTACGATTCATCTGGAAAAATGCATCCTTTTGACATCGCAGGAGTGGGACAGACTCAGAAAGCGGCCTGTCTCTCCATGTGCTTTTAAAAACGCTCTCTGGTATCTCATCTGTATGCATCTTGTCTATCTATCTAGCTATCTGTCTATCAGTCAGTTTATGTGCTTATTTTTTATTATTTTTTTGCAAGCAATATGCTTATCTGTATGCCTCCCTTTCTGTCTGACTGAGTTAGCATCTCTGTCAGAGTCTGTAGAGATAAAAGGATGAGGAAAATGATTGTGCTTCTGGTTCCACACAGCCATCTGAGGCTGGGCGGCGGGGACGACTCGCTGGGCTGCAGAGGTCAGAGGTTGTGTGGGAGCGGCCTCCTCGCATTGGGAGGAGTACTAGAGCTACTGCGCCAGACGAAGAGGACGCCCTCCTCGGTATACTGTACAAGGCTACATGAGAAGCGCTCACGCAAGAGGGACACATGCTCAAACACACACGCACACACTCTCAGAGCGCCAGCGTCGAGCCTTGGGAGAGTTTTCTTAATACACCTACACATGATGGGGGGGGAGGGCTTGTTGGAGATGAGACGTGGGCGAGAGATCAGTCGAGCATTGCATCCAGCTGGTCTGCCAAGTCGTCAAACATGGTGCCGATGTCGTCCAAGATGGAGACTGTAGACTTTTTGCTAGAAAGAGAGCTGGGAGATGGATAGCAAAAGAAAGAAGAGTTTAGCTGATAGTGAGGCAGACACAGCACAGTCACAGCAGTAGTTTAGAAATGTAAAGTGAGTGTGAGCTGGTTTTGGAGCAACATTAGCATTCATTTGCAGTCATGTTTCTAGCCACCTGGCAAATATAAGTCAAATAACCAGACTCTTTTAGCTCTGCTATTGGTCTCTACCAACCCCTGAGGGAAATATCTTGCTCTCAAGCAGCTTAATGCTTCACTATGTTCCCCAGCTAGTTTGATCATTTTGTCCGTTTGTTATTTGGTGCTGGCCAGGTAGTGTACGGTGAGCTTTTAGAGCTTTGAAGCTAAACACATCTGCCTGTTGCATGAACGACGGAACGATTAAAACCACTTCACACATGAAATCAAAACCCCCTTTTTGATTCTAATTATGGTGTGCATTACAAGTCCTGCTGCCGCTGCTTCACATCAGAAACATTACTGTTAAGCAGCCACAAGAAATGCAATGTGTTTGTTTGGTTGTGCTGTAAAAGGACACTCCGTTGCTCTTCTGTTGTATTTCTGAGAAATTAGCTGCTCAAAGTATTTTAAAACGGCCTGGCTGTTACCACGGTAATCAAGGGTTTTGCCAAATTAACCAAGTTTACGTCATGGCAATCGGTTATAAATACCCCATCGACCAACCTTGTTTCTGTCTGTTTGTTTTGACGTAAGGCTTTAAATTCTACAGTACACATCAGCCCTAGCAACCGTTGCTATGGCACAGAGGCCAGCCACAGGCACAAATCAGAGCGGTGGAAAATTTAGAACAGTTCATCGTTTCAAATGGGAACAAAACTACAACTGACCCAGAATTATCAAGTGATTTATAACGCTGGATGTTTTTCAGGTTTCTACAAAGTGTAAACTTTAGATTCAGCTGCATTAACCTCAGTGAATGACTCGTGGGCGTTGTAATGGGCTTCTCTCATTCAAGGAACACTTCAACATTTAAAATAAATATGCTTAAATCACTTTCTTACTGAGGTGAGGGTTAAAATAGTTGTGTGTAAGCAGAGGTTTTGGTAGAGGTCTCTTCTCTTGCCATTTCCACTGAACCACAGCTGTATTTCCCCAAACAACAGTTACAGTAGGGGACTCTCCTGAAACCACAAATTCTTGTTTTACACTTCTGCTTTAAAGGTTATATTTGTCACATCCATAAACAATATGTGTTATGAAATGCAAAGTGGCATACTCATGAGGGCCCACCTAATAGACAGTGTGAAAAAGGAAATATAAATGATAGAAATTCGAAGACAAAAAAATAGAAATAGATGTGAAATGTACATACCAGAAACTATACAATAAAATTGTATAGGCTACATGCATGCAAATGTAAATGTGCAGGGCACTGCATGGATTCAAGATAGAATGTGTAAATTAATGAGTTTTACAGTTGTTGTAATTGTAGCTACAGGCTAGCTGTCCCCCCCCCCCCACACACACACACACACACTTTTAGTCATTATGCAAAGCTAGGCTAACCACGTCCTGACATTAGAGTGGTATCGATCTTCTAATTTCCAACTCGGAAAGAAAGTGAATACGCATATTTTCCAAAATGTTGTAATATTTCATTAAGATGTTATGGAGTATTATATCAATCCAAGCCTTGGATGTGACCCAACTGTCAGTTATCAAAACAATATCTATGCAGAAAATGCTTTTATTTCCCCAACACCATTGCCTGAAACAAGTCCTCCCACTTCGGAGCTCCACATTGTGTGAGGAGAAGCTAATTTATGCTCGGATCCTCTCTTCATCAATGTGGATGCCAACAAGTGGTCCCAAGAGATTGTTGTTGGATATAAATGGTACATTCAAATGGCAAAATCTGATAATTAACTTCATAAAAACTCACTCATTTTGTGCGTCCTCCTCTTTGAATTTATGTTCAACAGCTTGCACAGCTGCAGCCAAGGAGGCACTGGTCTCCTCCAAACGATGCTGCACCTCCTCTTCCTCCACTTCCTCTACTTGACTCTCCGGCTCCATCAAATTCCCTTTCTCTCCTCTCTTCCGCTCTTCCTCCTGCTCCTCGTGCCTCTTGTGCTCTCTCTCTCTCCTCTTTTCCTCTTCCTCTCTCCTCCTCTCCTCTTCCTCCTCCACCTCCCGTCCTCCCAGCAGGTCAATGGAGAGGCCGGCGATGGAGGAGCGGGGAGGTTTGACAGGGTGTGGCGAGGGGGTGGAGGGACTTTGAGCCGGAGAGGGGGAAGTCAGAGGGAGTCCCGGAGAGAGGGAGGGAGCAGAGGGGGTGTCAGGAGCTGGAAGAGGGGCGGCAGAGAGTGGAGAGGAGGGTTTGGGGGCCGGGGTGGGGCTGGCTGCAGCTGGGCTGGTAGCAGCAGGACTTGGGCTCATGGCAGCTGAAGCTACTATTGCTTTGCCTGGTTTAGGTGCTGTTGGAGGCCCACGGGGTTTCGGGGATACAGGAGGAGGTACACGCTTCGGCTCTGGTCAGAGAGAATCAGAGAGAAAGCTGTCAGTTTTCTTATAGACTGGAATACTCACACATCTAAAAGACAAGAAGGAGATTGGTACTGGATATCTAGCAAGATATCTATTATACGGATGAAGAGCATCTTTGGTCCAAATGTCACCAATAACAAAACATTTCAGGAGAGCTCTGATTATTACTTAGTTGAGCTAGCAGTACAAAACCTTCAATTACTAACTTTCTGATAACAACCTCGACGTTCCATGTTGCAATGTTGGTAGATCGTCTAGGGATCAGAAGAATCAGATGAAGAATTATCACGCATTTCTTTTGAGGATATCCTCCCTGTTGCTCAACATAGCAACACGGGAGTCTCCTCGATAAAAGTACTGTAGGTTTATGTTATGATCTCAATTTCCCAAGGTGATGTCTTTTCATATTTTGCTTGTCTGAACAACAGTCCAAAACACAAAACATTCAGTTTACAATTATATCAAACTGAGAAAAGAAAAGCAGCAGAGCTACATATTTGTAAAGCTATTTAACAATTATTTGCTTATCAAATAGTTGCAGATTCATTTTCTGTCGATTGACTAAACTCATTACAAATTATTGCTTTAAAGCGCCTATGTAGTAGTAAAGACGCATACGATATAACTGCGACGTCCCAGATTTGACTCCAGCTGGGGGCCTTTGTTTCATGTCATCGCCCTATCTCCCTGCATTTCCTATCTGTATCTCTACTATTTCTATCAAATAGAGGCAAAATGCCAATAAAATATAGAAATGGAGATCAATAATCCCATTACTTAACATCACAGTTTCAACACCAGGACTCTGATGTAAAAGGACTAAAAGGAAACACAAAAATCAATATCATCGGAACACTATAATCACCTTAACAATCTACACATAGTGGCTTTAAAGTGATATGTCTACTGAGGGACTACACACATTAATACACAGAGAAGCTAAACTCACTAGACTAGATGCCAAATCATCAGTTTAGTGTGTACATGTATGTGTATCTCACCAGGGCTCTGAGCTGTCTCAGTATTATCGGGCCCTGGTATGGGGACCCTGCGAGTCGGGGTTGGGGGGTCAGTTTGTGTCTTCTTCAGGGTGACTGTGGATGGTTTGGGTGAGACCGGCGGCTTCAGAGACTTCCTAGCCTCCATCCACTCACAGCTCTCTTTGTTTGCCTCCGTCCTATCAGAGAGCTCAGACACAGGCCTCCGCCTCAGGACCACACTGCCGTTCTGCTGCGGCTCGCCTCCGTTTTTCTGGCTATCCGTTTGACTGCCGGGAGAGTCTGATTGGTTATTGCTTTGAATGACACTTTCTGTATTCTCAGACGTGCGTTGTCTCCTGCGTATGGTGTCAGAGCCAGTTTTCATAGTAACAGCATTGGTATCCATGGATGCAGGCGCTTCAGAGTCTGTTGCCAGAGGACGCGGCCTCCTTCGAAGCGTCGCTGTGCCGTCTGTGACTTCTGATGCTGAGGATACCACAGTCGAGCGGGGCCGCGGCTCTGGACGTTGCTGGGCTGGTTGCCGAGGTAACAGGTTGATCTGATCACCAAGGAGACTTTCTGTTCCACTGATGGTCCTGCGCCGACTTAAGACATCATCCTCCTCAGATCCAAGACCGCCTGCGCCTGCCTGCCGACGAAGTACAGGTGGACTCACCTGGAAGTCATATGATTGTTACATATGCACTTAGTTAATAGACATTTTAAAATCTGATTCTCAAAGTCCAAACCAAACACAAAGACACACACACCTGTAGGTAGTTGGTGCTGCCTCCCAGATTCCTCGGCAGGGTTTTGGCTCCACCCACGATAGATGTTTCCAGCATAGCGGCGAGGCTGCGAACACTCCCAGAAGCCCCCTCTGATCTCTCCAGGCCCGCTGAGTCCTGAGATCTTAAAGCTGATCCCAGGCTGCCGCAGTCACTGGCTCGCCGCTCTCGATAGCTTGGCAGCCCGAGTAGCCCTTCCACCTGTCCCACTTCCTCCTCGTCACCCCCGGTAATGGAAGAACAGGACCGTTTAGGTGGTGTTGGGGGCCGACCTTTCCGACGGGGACGGAGGGTGACAGATGATTGGCTGCGGTTAACAGTGGCATCATTAGGGGCAGTATGTGCGGAGCTGCTGCGGCACACAGTGGCGTATCTAGAGTCTGATTCTGAGCCAATTAGACTGTGAGTTCTCCGTCGCTCTTCCTCCTCACTGGGCAGGCGGAGCAGCGGCACTGACGAATCTGCTACCATCTGGGTGGAGGGGCGCGGTCGAGCCCTGGGGGAGGCCTGCTGGGTCCGGCCATGTGGGGGGGTTTGTGGTGGGTTTTGTGTCGGTGTGTGGGGAGAGGTCTGTGAATGTGTGAGACCTGGGCGAGGTTTGGCCAGCGGACTGGGGGCACCGTCCCTCTGCTTCCTCACCTCCCTACGGGGCTCTGTACCGGTGCTGCCACCTGGGCTGGATGGAGGTGTAGAGGGGCTCTGAGGAGGCTCAGAGCTACTTCCTACCCTCTGTAGCTCCTTCAGTCTCTTCACTCCCAACATCAGCTTCTTCTGATGGCCTGAGGGGAGGCAGAGGTGTGGAGGAGAGGAATAGTTACGGTATGTTTTGTGGAGCGCACAAAACGATTGGTAACAAGTGGGATGAGGACTTCTGTCTTTTATTCTTATAAGTTTTGACAATCATACTTGTGACAACTTGTGACTTTGACAATCATCAAGTGAACTAAATCAAAGGCTTTATATCTCTTCTTGCCTTGTTATTATAATATTTTATTCACCCCACTACTATAATTGGAGAGAGCTTACAAAATGTAACAAAATGACAACTAATTATTATGACCTTCATATACAAATATAACATATTATTACAGCTTCTACACCAGAGCCATCACTGAAGTGAACTCCACAAAACAATGGCCCCCCCTACCACCACGCCCCTCAACATTATCACAACACTCCACACCACAGGACTAAAACTGGATTAATATTTTCCATAATGTACAAAATGGCACTTCTTTTAATTGCTTAATTTTATTATTATTTTATCTTTCTTTTTTATTATTATTAGTTTTTCTGCATGACAGGTACGCATATGTGTGTATGTGGCGTGTAAGTTTGCGAGCATGTGTGGAATGATCATGTAACCTTATCAGGAGGTGCACTGCAAATTTAGTTGTATAATGGGCAATGACAATAAAGGCATTATATTATTACTGCACTATAATGTGAGCGTTGTGTGTGCTTTTTCAGATATGTGTCATGCACATTTCGGACCGTCCCTTCCAAATTCACCATTGATGGCCAGAGGGTTAAGGGGGATCAGGAGTTAAGTTAAGTTTGGGGGGGACACGCAATGGAGAGGGCTGGGGTACAGGGGCAAAAGTCTCAGGATCTAGGTGAGGGTCAGGGTCCAAAGGGTGCTTACTTCTATTCTTAATAATGTAGTTGTGCCTCACCGAGTTTAGTAATGCCAATCTCTTGCAGATCTTCAAGGCTGATGTCGGAGATGAAGTCAATGTTTTCATACCCATTTTGCACCAGAACCTGGTAGTACTGATTAAGACCCAGGTGAGACAGCCAGTCTGCCAGATTGGCCTAAAACAGACACAAGGACACACAAACATGGGCACATTATAAAATGCTTGTGCACAGGTTACAAGACACAGAGTAGAATTCTGAAAAAGTAGTTTCTTTACAGACTGGAACAGTTGCATGTGTGCATATACTGTATGCTTGTGTTAGTGCAGCTGCCTAAACTCAAGATCTCCCCCTTTTTCTAATTTGTGTAGTACACGTGAGAGCCTTACAGGCTTGTGGTCTGGCAGCCAGTCTGTGGAGGGCAGCTTGCTGATCTCTGATGTTAACTTCTTTCGATGTCCAGGCTTCATGACCCCAATTGCCGTCAGGTCCTTACAATACAATACAAAGCACACTTACTAGTCACATCAGGAATTCATCACAACTACTGTAGGTGTTTTTTCTCTTACATGTACATGAGCTGTGTGTGATATGCCTTAAGGAATATTTTTGCTTTGGATAATCTCTGATGAGTATCCCCTGCCCTTAGGGGCTTTACGTCATACCACTGTGTCTGCTTCAATACACAAACACACACATACACACTGGTACTAAAAACACACTCAAGGACAAACATGGGGTAGTGTTTACAGCACAGACAGCAACACACGGCCATGTGTGAACACAGGTATGTAAATGAAGCAGACAGAGTATGAGAAGTGACTGGTTGAGGCTCAGGACTCACACCGGAGGATCAGGTGACAGAGACAGGAGGGTCATGATGACATCATCCACGTCAGTGGGGAGCTGATTTAAGAGCTGTGCTGGGCAGAGCCTTGACAGACAAGGGGCGGGGCGTGAGGGGGTCAGGGGTCATGACCTTACCTCAAGGGTCATGCGGCTAATGGTGTCTAGATCATATCCCGCGGTGAGGAAGTGGGTGGTGTAGAACTGCAGCTGAAACTCACCCAGCCACGCCACTACTGCCTGCTTCTAGAACACAGAACACAAAACACTACTGCCTGCTTCTAGAAGAGTCCACAGGCTTCTTCTAGAGCACGGTACACAGACCAGTTCTAGAACACAACATAGCAGCCGGCTCTAGAACACAGGAGAGTAGACTGTTCTAGAACACAACATAGCAGCCGGCTCTAGAAACAGGGGAGAAGACTGTTCTAGAACACAACATAGCAGTCGGCTCTAGAACGCAGGGGAGAAGACATATTATATTATAAGACTATAGTATTTTTCTTTTCCTTTTTTGAGCGGAGCTGCTGGAACGCAAAATACATTTCAGTGTAAACTGCCAGTAAAGTTGTATCATATTGTATTGTAGAACACAACATAGCAGCCTGCTCTAGAACACAGGGGAGAAGACTATTGTAGAACACAACATAGCATTCTGCTCTAGCCTGGGAAAACTCTAACGAACTCCCGGCAAATTTGAGATTTGCTCTGCTTGTCAGTCTGGCCAAGAGCCCATTCAAGCCCATTTCCAATTTTTCCAAATCAAGGCACCAATCACAACCGTTGAGGCGGGCTTTACACGATGACGATAGTGCAGCGACGGCAAGCAGCATTTTGTTTACATTCAACATGACGGCCACCGAATCAACCCAATGATGCCGCTGTCGCTGCTACGTCACCCGGATCGTTGGTCTGACTGGTTGAAGGACTATCCAATTGCACCCAGAGGTATTTGAGCGGCATCCGTTGGTGACGGCCCTTTGGAAAAGGACTATTAATGAACGTTCCTCGGGGTCTGGTGTCAACCAGGCTAATTCTGCTCTAGAACACAGGGGAGAAGACTATTGTAGAACACAACATAGCATTTTGCTCTAGAACACAGGGGAGAAGACTGTTCTAGAACAGAACATACAGTAGCAGCCTGATCTAGAACAGAGGACAGGGGAGCAGACTGTTCTAGAAAACCAGCACAGTAAATTTCATTGTAATCCCAAAATGTAACCCTGCACTACAACAAAATCTAGAAAGCATTCACCAGCAAGGAAAGGGAACCTGTTCTGGAACACATTATAGAGAGCAGTTCAACTTGTAATGCTGTCTTTAGCTTACAGAACAATAACCAAGGTGCACAATGCCAGCACAAATTCAAAGAACAATACCGCCTATATTTATGCTCAAAAACATAACTGTTTAATACTGTTTGTTACATACTGCTACTAAAATACACTTCAGGTTTTCAGTTTTAATACTATAAATGGATCTCTCTAGAATACACATTACTCCACTTAGAGTAAGTGGGAAAGAGTGCTTTTCTAATTTGGGTTGACGGACCTTTTTACAGGTCAAATTTGATTTTTTTTTTTTTTTTTTAAAACCACTGGCATCGATGCTATATTTTGTGAATTAATTACGCGTCAAAGACTGTTGGATGAGATCAACCAATCAGGAACGAACACTACTGCTTTGCTTCCGTCATGGAACATTGCTGTCGCCTGGCAACCAATAAATATACGGCGTCTGCTTGCTTCTACAACACAGAGAATTTGACCCTCAGCGTCACAGAACACAGTGCTGGTTCTCGAGCAGAGCGGCAGCATGTGGGTGTCTCAGTGTGGTGTGAGGACAGGGGGTGGGAGGAGGAACAGAAGGCAAGACAGCAACTGACTACTCAATGTGTCTGTCACTCTGCCTGTCTCCATGGTGACACACTTGCATGCCCATCCTCAGGGTGTCATCTGTTCAGGTGCAACACAACCACCCTGGCAGACACCACATGTGCCCACTGAACCCACCCTTGTAGATGGCTTTCTCTTAAACAAAGGCACTGGTTGAGAGGAAACAGAAAGAACAGAAAGAGGAGGCTCCAGAGTGAACCAATCTGCCATCCAAGAACTCACTTTCCCATCATCCTCCTCTGCTTTCCGCTCAAACGACCGCTGTTCATGAACTGTGCAACTGGAGGAGCCTTAGGGTGGACATGAAAGGTGAGACAAGGGAGAGAAACAAGAAGAAAAATAATAAAATATATTACTTTTAGCAGTAAAGGGCAATTTTGTTATTTTACTCTTTTATATTTTGTTAATGAAATCCATTTTACATAAGCCATTAACCACACATAGTGTATTTCAAATACAGCCCCAGTAGCCCTCAGTAGACTTTAGCTGGTGACTTTATGTGGTGGTATGCATCAAACTAGTTATTTATAAAATGCTTGTCTTTCTGGATCCTGGAGTTTCTTAATAATTTCTTAGAACAGAGTTTGTCACTGATTATTACAAAGAAACATGTACTTATATACAAATTATAAGGAAAATGGAACCAAGTACTGTACTTCCTTGATCAAAGAAAATGGAAGACGCTTGTGTGGTGTTTCCATTTACTTATGAGTTCAAACTTTTGCAGTTATTTCTAGTTAATTATTTACAGGTTAATGAACAGCTTCTTCCCCTGGCATCAATTCTTACTACGATTCCATTCTAATAAATGATTAAAACAACTTAAGGAACTGAAACTGAAATGGTACCTTGTTGCAAAGCCAAGCAATTGTGTTATCTAGTGATTAAGTGCAGGATGAGGATCGGTGGAGGAATTAAATCAAGCCAGGTTTATATTGCCTGTGTAGTCCATTATAATTTTGGCAACAGCGTTTAGGGTTGGCTGGCTCTATGGTGCTGTTTTAGCACTACACTTCCCACGTATCACTTAAACCAGTAGAATGACAGCAGACTAAAATATGCTAATGGATATGCTTCTTTCAAAGATAGATTAACAAATGCACTACAACTACAAGCACAGTGCCCATGTTTAAGTGGGATACCTGAGACACCATATTAATGCCACTGTATGTGTACATAAATACATCAAACATGTTTTATAGACCCTGTGCAAATGTACAACTTTCCTTAGCCCCAAGTAAAAACTCAAAGAAGAAGAAGTGTGCAGCTGCTTAGACTGATGTGAACTTGTATATATGTAAAAACTAACACGTTACCTGTGGTCCCTGATCCAATATAATCATTAATAAAGTTATTACAATAGGCTGTGTTTAATAAATTATTGCAAAACTTGCCAGTCTAAACTAGATTTACTGGTTTTATATGTTTTTTGTTCCTTTAATTCTAAGGTCAATGTTATCCTATTGCACTTTCCTCTTTTTTATGTTTTTCTCTTTGGATGTTACAGTAAAGCATTTGTCGCTGCTCAGTAACTAATTACACTTTAGTTTTTATTCTGCATATTACGAGCATAGTATAAAACCATCCTGAGAACCAAAAAGGATTAATCCCCAGACAGAGCGACCTGTCCCTGGCTGTTTACAACAGCGTTTTAGAGCAGCTTTTATAAATAAAGCATAACTTAAATTACTATTATACAAGGGCAGGGGCGGGGAATGCTGCTTGTGTCTGATATGAACAGACAGGTGGTCTTTAGAGGCCCAGGTTGACTAAAAGTGAAATGAAGAAAAAATTATTCATAACAACAGCAATCAAAACAAGCCCTGGGGCACTTGTTGTACCGGCGAACACCGCCTTGAGCTTTTGAAATTCTTTTCACTTTACTACAGAGAGAATGTTTTTTGAATCACTGGATCAGTGGTATAACATTTTTTTTTATTTGCAAGTGAGGACAGACTTTGTAGTATCCATTTAAATCACTGCTGTTTGATCAATTAGCAGAAGGCAGCAGCAAAACAGACTTTTAAATGAAATGAAAAATGGCACAGATTATCGCTGAAGCTTTTATGTTGTGTTTGTGTGGGTTTGTGTGCTTACCCGCTGACTGCTCAACAGACTGTGACTGCTCTAAGAGATGTTCCTTGGCTTTTACCGACTGGGACAGCACGGTGGCCAGGAGCTAAAACACACACACACACACACACACACACACACACACACACACACACACACACACACAAAATGAAACATTTACTCAAGCATAATCATTTAAATCCCATAGTTGCCTTGTGACTCAGCTCAGTGGACTAAGTGCACATATAACAGACAGAGTCTGGCTTCTGACCCTTTTCCTCCTGTATTTATTGCAGTTTACCAAGATAAATGCAGCAGGAATCCTCAAATAAATAACTACTAATAATTAACTCCAATATGGGAACTCCATCCAATTTGGCTAATTGCAAATTCAGTATTTTCTAAGGCACTACGTAAAAATAGACCAGTTATATCCGGTGATAAAAGTAAATTTAGAATGTGCTAAAGGTGTTAGATAGCAGACCTGCAGGGTGACACCACAGATTATAAGAAAAAAAAGAATTAATAGAAAAAAATCAACATCATGCACGGACCAGAAAATGTACTAAAGACACTTCACTATGTTGACTCTAGTTGGCAAGTTTGTGTTGTTGTTGTGGGAGCCAACTGCATGTGATATTGATCATTTGTTTCATTAAAAATACATAATACTTAAATATCATGCATGACACATGCAAGCTTTTCTTCACGTCATGGGGCACTTACATATAATAATAATTAAATATCAGACTCAAACCATACAAATACTAAAAACAACAGTATAAGGTTACACAAATTACAATTTAGTGCAGCTGACGTCAGGCCAATGAGTCAAAGGGCAACTTACACTGTTGTAAACTTTCCACACAGCATTGGTTAATAAACATTATTTTTTTTATTATTATTGACAATTTGCACTTGCATATTTCATCATTATACCAAGATACAGGCAACATTCCCCTTATTCACCTGCCAATCTAACTAAACTAATCTAACACAAATGATATTCAGGGATAGATACAGTAGAATTAAGCTGTTACAGTTTGTCTAGGTAGAAAAGGTTTCCCTGTGATTGATAAAAAGGAAAAACCAGGAGGCCACCATCCTAATGCACCTGGTTTACTTTTGAAAGAAAGCGATGCTGATCTCTCCAACGGAAGAACAAACTGAGCAGGAAACAAAATTGTGGTTAACCTGGTAACAAGACTTGGGTTTGTTTCCTGAACATGTTTTGCTGTTTCCCAGAAACAGGTGCTTTTTGATTTGTGAAGATCAAGAAGCAATGTGATGGAAACCTGTGCAAACACATGCACACCAATAAATGCAACAAGTCTCTCACCTTCACCCCTTCAGATTGTGCGTGCAGGCCAGGAGCGTTAAGGCCATGTGTGTTGACTCCTGTTGTGGGTGCCGGGTGTGGACTGGGTGCAGGGGTGGTCAGAACATGTGTGTTTCCAGAGCTCTGCAAGCTGCTGGATGACCGAACACTACCAATGCTGCCCACACTGCCGCTGCGCTCACCACCTTCACATAGAAACACACACATATTGCAGGACGCAGTATTATATAGAGAAAATTCCTCAAATACATAGTTTTACCCGGTTAACCAAAAAAGAAAACTTGTGAGTTTACCTGCCAGCGGTTTGCGTAGCACCCAGATGTCCTCACTGGTGCTGCTCTGCTGTCCCAGAGTTGGAGAGCCTTGAGGACTCAGCTCTGCAGTCCGCGTACCTGTCATACACACACACACACACACACACACACACGTTTAACTCTTAAATGAACGCCAGTAAACACTCACAGAGATACACTCACTCACCTACACCTTCATAAACACAGAATTATTCACAGTCTCTAAGTCTCTCTCTAAGTCTTAATCATTGTGAGACTTGTAAAGCCCCATAATTACCTTAGGCAAGTTCATCATAAGGATTGTAAGCACTGTTTAAAACAAAATTACTTTATTCTAAATAAAACATCCAATGATTCAAGCAAAATTATAGGAACATGTATAAAATGGTGAATAATGGCTCTCAAATTGCATATAATATGTAAAGTATGTGAAGTTATAAAAATGATGCCATAAATTTGCTTATTTCAGTTAAAGGGTCAGTTCACTCAAATTACAAGAAAGCTATTTCAGTACAATTGAAGTAAATTGATGCCACATTGAAATAAAAAAAATAAAAATTATATATATATACACAGTACATATATAAAAACTGAAAAGAAAATGTCCTGGTCGATTAGAATAATCCATACATTTATCGCTGGTTGGTTTCCATTTTCCAAATAGTTCCTATTAAAATAGGCAGCAGAACTCTATCGGCATTTGGTGTAAGTGGGAAGATATACCTTTTTGTCATTGGGGTGAACTGATCCTTTGACATATATATGTGTATACACAGTTGACATACATTTACACACACGTAGCTGCAGTGAAGTGTTGGAACAAGCCGATAGATAATATATTCTATACATGGTCTTGTCAAACAGCGTGGAAAGGATGCTAACTGTGATTTAAAGTGATCCTACAGTATGTACCTGTCTGACTCTGCTGCTCCTGAGAAGTGGAGAGAGGAGGAGGAGGAGGAGGAGGAGGAGGAGGAGTGGACAGAGGAGGAGTAGACAGAAAAGGAGGAGAGATGGGAAGAGGAACGTACCCAAAGGAGGAGAACCGAGGGAGGGACTGTGTGTTGGGGTGAAGGGGAGGAGGAGGAGGCAGATGCAGGGGGAGGACTTTGGAGGGGGGGTATGAGTGTCCGTTGACTGCGGCAATGGGACAGGGGTTGGGCCTGCGGAGCAGGAGGGTGTGGCACTGCTGGGAGGGGGAGTGACCTGGACACGAGCCAGGGGGAGGGAGGTGCAAAACAACAACTGATCAGTCATTTGAAATAAAACAAATCTAATCAGATCTGAAAATGTCAAAATAATAACTGATTAAAATCAAAATATGAGAAAAGATTACATCCATATATCCACAAGGAATATATCTCTATAAATTAAAATATAATATCACTATAGCAACAAAGCAAACAAACAATATGAACAAAAGCATCACAATCTAGCAGAGCGGGTTGGTTGGACGGGTTTATTTATTCGGGAGGGTGACAGAGGATAGAGGAAGGGAGGAGGGAGGGGGGGTCGACAGCCAAAAGGGTACAGTATTGATCAATGGAGATGATTGACAGGTTGGGAAAAACAGCCTAAAGATGCCGATGATGCTGCAGCTAGCTAATGATCAGCTATAGCTGCAAAACAGCTGCTAAACAAAAAGCACACACACACACACACACACACACACGCACGCACGCACGCACGCACGCACGCACGCACACACACAGCTGTGATGTGGGTGGTCACCTGCCCTCTTGATGACTTCCACCATGTTGGAGGGGAAGTAGCCTACACGGTCATTTCCTGTGCGGTTGTCATGAATACAGCCTTTCCATCGGCCATCAGAGTGCTGCTCCAAAACCTATCAACACATACAGTTTACAAAGAAAAGATTAAAACCTGTATACAGTTTGAAAACAATAGCTGGACTGAGCTACACCACCTAAATTCATAGTGCAACCTGGTTTTACTACTACTAAATCAGGTAGCAGCATTAAAACTTTAGCTAAGCACCTTAGTAATTTGTAAATAGGTTGCTAGGAAACACTAGGGAAGTGCCATACAGTCAAAAGCAATCAGCTATGTAAACAGGAAGTCAATGTACTATAATGTACTATAATGTCATGAGCTGTAATTAACTTCCAAAAAAAACAGTTTTAGAGGGGCATCCTTTGTACACGTAGGTACGACTGTTAAATTTATATCTGCATAAATGAAGAAATATGTGCTTCAGAGTTAGTATGCAGTTAAATGGTAACTACTGTTTTAGTTGTTTAGTTGTAATTCAACTTTTTAGTGGTCACTACTTATTCTTTCATGTTTTGTTATAAACCATATTCATTACTAAATCACATTAGGTGTTTGTAATACTCAGCTTAAGCATTCAGTGCACAGATCATATAAAGCAGAGACAACTAAGGATGTTAAGTTTCTGTATGAGAGGGGCGGGGTCATTTGAACTATACTGTGCTGAAGCGATGCAAAGGCTCACGGGAAACAATATATATGTTCTGAACGGTTTCTGTCCTAGTTGAAGTGTGTTTTAATAATATTCCGTTACTGTTTTGGGTGTGCATTTATGTCAACTGGATTTTAGTTTTGTATGGTTGATTTAGTGTTCATGTTTATCTACATTTATTGTTGCACCATGACATACATGAAATACAGAGAGAGTTTGGTGGTGCTGATAGTCTTAATTAGCTTTGTAGCAACTCATTTGGCAATGGCTTGAATGTAACGGATGTTCATTAATAAAAAAAAAGTTACGCACTAAAGCTTAAAGTGGCCATATTATGCTCATTTCAGGTTCATAATTGTATTTTGAGGTTGTACCAGAATAGGTTTACATGGTTTAATTTTCAAAAAACACCATATTTTTGTTGTACTGCACATTGCTGCAGCTCCTCTTTTCACCCTGTGTGTTCAGGTCTCTGTTTTAGCTACAGAGTGAGGCATCGCACTTCTATCCCATCTTTGTTGGGAGGAGCACATGTGCAGTAGCTAGGTAAGGATCACATCATCTAGCTGTTTGTTTCTACAACTTCAGTAGTACAGGGCAGGATTAGCCGGGAGACTTCTTCTAAACGAGGGCGCACTTCCAACTTTTGTAGATTATGGGGAATAGTATGTTGTAGCAGTGTTTTGCCATTCGGAATGCGCTAGCATGCTACGGTTAGCCACCTTGTTTCGGCTGGTGACGTAAAAAGCCCTGCCGATTTTGAACAGCTCACCCGGAGACTGAAGGCAGGACACATTCAGAAACCGTATCTCACTCAGAACAGCATGGATGTTTTTTTTCCAAGTTTGTATGCGTGTGGAAGCACCAGAGACACAAAAGAACACCCCAAATCCCAGAAAAAGTGATTTTTTCATAATATGGGCACTTTAAACTTAACATGCTAATTTTAGACAACAAAAAATAATTTATGTTTAGTAATGATTTTTAGTAATGACTACTAATGTAAACTTGATTTGTCTACTGAATCAACTTACCGCTCTGTGTTAATACAACTTGACCTGTTAAGTTAAACCTTGTGTAAAATTTAGATGGTTTAAGGCAACAGGTTTCCACACAAATTTCTAGTAAAGTCAACTACCGGTAATTCGGGATACCAGTGTACACCCTCGTCAAATTCTACCCATCATATTTAAAAAATTCTACAGAGGGGTGGGGGAGCAATGACTGTAGAAGATGTGGCCTTACAAGCTAACTTTGTGCAGAGGAAGTTTTTATGTAAAATCCCCTGTATTAACATCAAATGCCAACAAGAACATGTGTGATCATGTGTACACTGCAAAATTGTGTACACTGTTACACTGTCCTGTTAAAAAATGAGTGGGAGATATCCGATTATGCTAACCTAAATGACACTAACGTCATTAGCAAATTTACATTAGACATTGCAATTTGAGGTTATTCTTGTGAAACATAGTTTTCCCAGTTTACATCATTATTAAACAGCACTTTATGTGGCCATTTAGCTCAGTTGGTATAGTAGGCACACATATACAGAGGTTTATTCCTCGCTGCAGAAGGTCCAGCGTTCAACTCTGACCTGTGACTGTTTCCAGCATGTCTTCCCCCTCTTTCTCCCCCTTCATGTCTGACCTGTCCTATCATTAAAAGGTGGAAAGGCCCATAGAAAAAACAGCACTTTATCAAGTGTCCCGTCAAATATATCTTTATCTCATTTACGCTTCAATCTAAATGTATCACATATATTAGCAAGCTAATGTTAGCTTTGTCAGTTACTTCAGTTTAGTTAGCTATGCAGCAGTTAATGGTTTTAAGTAATTTGTCACAACTACGTAAAAACTAGTTTGTGTGGTGCAATCCATTTTAATTCAGTGATGTGTTTATCTCCACTTATTAAACTTAGCTATGTTATACGGTAACTAGGCTACGTTTGAACTTATAAGGTTATAAACTATGATGATATGTCTATAAAGATTATAATTAACTACACTGCATATTTTCTGTATTTACTGATGAATTTCAGTAGACAGATGTGCAGCACTTTGAGAACAGGTTGAGAAATATATATTGTATTTTGGGACGATTGTAAGATCTATGTACCGTGATAATATCTCCAGCTTTGATGTTGAGGCTGGTAAGGTCGTAGTTGTTGCAGTAATCCTTCAGCGCACGCACCTGCATCGCAGCCGAGGCATCTACAGGACAAGAGTATAGTACGTGTGTAGCAGTAGAGTTGAGTGGAGTCAAGTAGAGGACAAGAGCACCAGCAGAGAGTTTCAGGTAGTTGGGATAAAATAGAGCAGAAAGTCAGGAGGGAGCAGAAGACAATGGAAAGGAAGGAGTAGGGGTAGGTGCATGCACTGTTTGCTCCTCTGCTGCTGGTAAATGTATGCATGCATGTAATTAAAACCTAATTAGTTCAGAAAATTCACATAATTAACATTGTCCTGTAATGTAGTAATTCATAAATAGATTAAAATAAAAATAAATTCTTAATTTATTGACTATTTGGTGGCAATGAAACTCAGAAGTTGCCTACCGGTATTAGTGATTGAATCAGGACACATGACTCTCCCATACATCATAGTAAATTAACCACTTTTTCATGTTTAACTGAATCATGTGGTCATTCAGGGCATAGTATTACTTATTATTTATTGGATTGTGTAATAAATTAAGAGTTAGTACTGGTGGCACTCACCTCTAAGTAGTTGTTTGATCTCTCGGCTGGCTTGTGTGGTGGTGAATTGGTTTACAATGTCCAGGGCAGTTTGACTCAGAGTGTTTCTCACCCCTGCGCTGATGCCACTCTGGATGGAAGTGGAGAAGAAAAATGATTAAAGCTGGAATGGGAAATTAATAATAGGGATATACTGTACATTCTGGCTGTGTGTACTAGCCTGCTGCTAACATTGGTTGTGTGTGTGCTGGCTCCGCAACAACATCAAAAAGGTGACATAAGGGTTAAAAAAACAAAACAGAGCTGGTTTTAATATTGCATGAGAAGTAGTATGCCCGCAGTAGTATACTCTGCTACACTTTTATGTAACAACGTATCCCACAGGCTTCATCACACAGCTCAGTGGGATGGATGCCAAGTGCTGAGGTGTAAAACTTGCTCAGCTGAGGAGAGAGGGAGGCAGCTTTAACAACAGTTGCTTTTGTAAACACATTAAACAGCCAGACAGAGAGATAGAGAGACAGACAGATGGACTTACATCCAGTAGCAGGCGCACTACCTCTGTCTTCCCACAGAGGGCTGCCTGATGTAGCGCTGTGCCAGACTCAGACTGTCTGTTGATATCTATACCAGCCTGAATCAGCAACCTGCAGCACAAAATAATAATAATAGTATTAACCTTTATCTATATGGCATCTTTCATAACCATCATTTAATTAAAATGCTTATATTATATAATACAAAAACAGATTTTTAGATCATAATTGTGACCCTGGAGTTAAGGTTAGATTAGATGAGTGAATCAGATTGATAGATAGACTGACAGGTACATGAAGTAGGTATCAAGACAAACACACAATAAGAGAGGCAGACTAAGAGGACAAGTTTTTCAGACCGTATGACATCAATGTGTCCGTTCTTGGCAGCAAGATGAAGAGGGGACACTCCGTTGGGGTCAGAGGGTTTTGGTTCCAGCATGGCTGCACACATGTTACTGCTGAGCAGGAGCTGGACCACCTAAAACACAGACAGACACACACATAACTTATACATTCATGTATAGAGTCATCTCTATGAACAATTCCCAAAGTCTGCAGTGAACTACGTAACCAAGCTTTTATGTGTGCTTCTCCCAATTTGAGTAACCTTCTGCAATACTAGATTTAAAATTTGGTTTCTCTGTGAATTCAAATCATTGCTACTGAAACTGTGCGCTCTCTCCCTTGGCTGCTGAAGTTTTGGGATATCTTAGAGTAGTATAGTAGACTGTGTATGGGTTGTTTTAAGGTGTCATTTATTTATTTTCTATGTTTTAATTTTTGATATGATTCGTAGCAGACTTTTGTTCATGATTTTATAAATACATTTCTGTTTAATTCTAAGGCATATCTTGTGTTATCTGTCATATGTTATATGTCGGCAAGTCATTGTTGCAGCACGTTTCTATATTTGGTTGTGTTTTGTCACTTTGCATGTATTCTTTTAAGATACAGTGCGTTAAGCTCTCAGGGCCACTGTAGGTGAAGCTTTCCTAGTCAAATAAAGGTTAAATAAAACGAAATAAAAATGTATCTTTTTGTTTCTGGTTTTCTACTCACTCCAACACGTCCAAATTCACAGGCGAGGTCCAGCGGTGTTTTCCCAGCTGAGTCTGAGATACACGGGTTGGACTGGTGTTGTAGCAACATCTCCGACTATAACAGACACACACACACACACACACACACACACACACACACACACACACACACACACACACACACACACACACACACACACACACGCATGCACGGACACACGCAAATCTTACTGCCGCTTCTGAATTTCCTAGCTTGTAACAAACACAAATCACACATGCGTCATCAGCCACACATAACAGACAAACACCTCACAAAAACACACACACATGGCCACTAAACACACCAAAACACACACACACATACACCTACAGTACACAAACACAGTTACCCCGTCATAGTGTCCGTGCTGAGCGGATAGGTGGAGAGGGATCTGTCCTTCATCTGACTGTCCGTTGATTGATGAACCTGCCTTCAGCAGCATTTTCATTGGTTCAGTCTTCCCCTGCCATGCAGCGTAATGCAGAGGACGCATCCCTACACAAAACACACACACACACGTACAAAAACACACAAAAATGACAGCTCAATAAAACACAGACATACAAGACCCCACAAGGACATGCACACAGATACATACAAGAACATGAGAATATAAAGACACATAAATGCATGCAAATACACACACACTCTGTTATTGTGATTTTATAGACAGATCAGTTTGTTAGTGGCCATCCAGCAGGATGAACTCAATTATTAAACTCATTAATTTCCTCCATTGTTGCCACAGATATTGAAAATAAAGATGTGATAAATATAGAAATGGTTTTATGCATTAGAGCTGAAACAATTAGTCATAGACGGACAATTAATCAGCAACCATACTGATAATCTATTATTTGTTTAAGTAATTTTTTCAAACAAAAAAATAGTAATTACTGATTCAAGCTTCTCAAATGTAAAATGTTTCTGTTTTATAGTCTTCTATGATAGTATTGGCCCTGGGAACTTCTGATAGGCATTTTTGCCATTTTCTGACAATCTATAAACCAAATGATGGATGGATTAATCGTAAAAACAATCAGTAGATTAATTAATAATGACAACAATCGTTAGTTTCAGCCCCATAATGTGAATGCAATTTTTGCAAACATTTCTGTAATATCTGTTTTACAGGCGAAGACTCTCAGTACCCCTCCTGGAAATGCAATGTTATTGTGGTTGACATGCTTGTGACCCTGTGTGACCGTCGGAGAATTGTTTGTGCAGGCGTCATCCTCATGGGACGTTGCAGACAAACTGCTTTCAGACAAAAGGTCAAGACAAGAAATCCCCTATAAGTGGCTGAAAATGTCCTTAGAGAAGCTTGCAGGAATGCAAGGCGATGCAAAGTACAACCGAGCACAGCACAAAAATCCACCATGGAGTCATTGCCAAGGCCTCTAATAGAAGACATTAAACCCCACTTTGTAGTAGTGGCTGCAAGAAGCAGGAAGCATGCTTTTCATGGCAGCGACCCAAGACCCCCAGTCTTAATACCAGCGATGAGCCACAATCGTCAAGTTAAAGTGCTCATATTATGCTCATTTCAGGTTCATAATTGTATTTTGAGGTTGCACCAGAATAGGTTTACATGGTTTAATTTTCAAAAAACACCATATTTTTGTTGTACTGCACATTGCTGCAGCTCCTCTTTTCATCCTGTGTGTTCAGGTCTCTGTTTTAGCTACAGAGTGAGGCATCGCACTTCTACCCCATCTTTGTTGGGAGGCGCACATGCGCAGTACCTAGGTAAGGATCACATCAGATAGCTGTTTGTTTCTACAACTTTGGTTAGTACAAGGCAGGATTAGCCAGGAGACTTCTTCCAACTTTGCGTGGAATACCTGCAGACAAGGGACATGTAAGTAGTTCTTTTGTAGACTATGGTGAACTTGTCTGTGTTGTAGCAATTCAGAATGAGCTTTCTTTAACTGTCTATGTTAGGGAGTACTGATTCAGAAGAAAGGTACTGACAGGAGAAAGAGACACAGCAGCTGCAGGAGTTACATGTAACGCAGAAGAGAGGATTTTACCGCAGGGAAAAAGCGACACTGGACTTGACCTGTTTGTAAATGGGGGGAGAACTCAGCAATGGACACTGCCTCAATTAAGGAGGTTCTTTTGAAGGATTGCTGAAAGTGATATGAGCCCATTTCCCTTTCCAATGGTCAATGTGGTAGCTCATCCTGAAATTCTGAAAGCTCAGTCAGTTATTAAGATATTTTGATTCATATGTCCTGTGTGAATTCCAGGAATAGGATTTTATTACGCAGGCAGTGGTGGCCAGTATGTGGATCATGAGCAGATCATAGAACAGTGGACCTATTTGATTTTTGATTTTTGAACCAATAAAGTTCTCACAGAAATTTCATAATCCCTACCAAATGAGTTTTCTGATTTTGGAAATTCCCTCAACTGTGTTCTCAGGACCTGGCAGAGTTACTAAACTCAGTTGTTTGCCCCCTTTCTGTTTATTTTGGACAGGATATCAAGCCTAGAAGCACAGGCCTGCAGGATATCCTTAAGTTGACATCTTGCACAAGCTCATTTTGTAGATGGATGTGACATGGTAAGGATCAGAACTTCAGAATCCCAGAAAACAGTTCCTCTTCCTTACCACCTTCACAGAGAGAGTTGAGGAGGTGGGCCCACCTAGTGAGGATGCCTGACAGTTGTATCCCTCTATTTAGAGCCATACTGGGCTGACTGGGAATGTGTAGACAGTAGACCTACATCCTGGAGGGATTATATCTCCCATCTGCCCTGAGATTTCTTCTTCTGGAATCTGGCAATATGTGATGGAAATATTTGCTGCTCTGCCTCCATTTGGCTCTCAGTCCTGCAGCAAGGAAGCTCTTTTAATGTCTATTGTTTGCTGTGCACACAAATCTGTCACCTCTCATAAATACAGAGTACTACACAGAGAGAAATTGTTTTGCATTTCCAACAAGCTCACCTTTTATTGCACAAGAGGCATTATCAGTCACGCAGGGGAAGCCAGAAATGTTTGTTTCCCTGTTTTTTGTGTGATTGTTTTCTGGCCATCCGGGTCTGCTTTGTACCTGTTTTATGGTAACATAGTGACTTGTAAGGACACTTGTATTCTGAGTAAATCTGTGTGTGTTTTTACCTTTATGGTCTTTAATATCCACTGCTGCCTGGGCCTCCAACAGCAAAGAGATCAGCTCCTTGTTACCACTCAGAGCAGCATGGTGCAGCGGTGCCAACCTTCACACAGACACAGATTAGGTTTAAAAATACATATATTCGTATACGTAGTGTAAAACCAGAGCATAACTTTGCCGAAATAATCTTCAGCGTAGAGCAGCTCCGCCCCACAGCTCTGTGTGAGCGACGGGAGGGGGCAAATGACCTACTTCCATTAATAAGCAATCTCTCTACCCCCGAGCCAAGCGCGCCTCTGTGTGTGTGTCTAATGGATCCCTGGTGAATATAAGGGCCGGGCCCTTGAGTCATATCAACTAATCATCAGTCATTACACAATGCGTTAAGTCCAATTATCTGATTCCAATCAACACAATAAAAAGATATTTGTTTTCTGATAGAGCCAAATGGAATACAATCACAAACCAAGCATGTGCACATAAAAAGCTTAACATTAGAGTCTGAATGTAGCCAAAATCCATAGTAGTACATTCAGAGTTGTAAAGGGAACATTTCTGAGCAAATTAAGAACTGAGAGATGTTGGCTTTCCTTTAAGGTCTTCAGCTGGCTACATGTTTCAAAGATAGATTTAGGCTGAGGGTAATGTGTAAAATGATATGGGTGATATTATATCCATCTCAGAAGGAGATTATGTCCTTTTTGCTTGCCTCTGACAATTGAATAATCAAAATGTGTGTCAGCTACAGAATAAAGTCTCAGATGCATGTAAGAGTTTGGTGTTTTGATGTCACGGGGTCCTGCAGTGCTCCTGTACATCACTTCAGCAAGGCCAAAAGTGAAACCACTGTAGGGTCAGCACAAAATAGGGTGTTAAGTTACTCTTTAAGTAGATATGGTGAACCTGTTAGCAATAACATGCAATACGAGCGACCCCTTTCACATGCTCACATTGTTTTCATGTTGTCATTTAGTATAGTGCATCATAAATATTGATTATAGATACATATTGTAATTGTTGGGGGGTTCTGTCCTCCAAGTTAGGAACCAATTCTCTAAATAGTGTGTTGTGTTTGCAACAGGTCGTATTGTCCCACAACACCATAAAATATGAATGTTTTTTACCGTTGAAAAATCTATGCAAATCTAATGCATCGAGTCAGGGATTCAACTCTGTAGCTACGATGCAATTTAATGAATAACACTCTCATGAAACGTAACGGCATGATATGATGTCAAGAAGCAACGTATCCTTATACAGGTTTGTATGATATCTTATGAAAAGTTATGCACAATGCACGTGCATATCCTACGAATGTCCAGCAACACATGCGATCAGTGCGCCTATGCAAGCTTATGGGTTAAAATTAGGACTTCCTCCTTAGAGGGAGCCCTGCACATCCTGGCTTAAGATTACGTGGGTTATAGCTGCATTAAACAGTGCATTACTTTTCATAAGTACAAGTACGAACACTGTAATAGAATAGCCTGCAAGAAGACAAAGAGAAAGGAAAGAAGGAAACAATGAAAGAAAGACTGGAAAAGAGGATGAAGAAAATTAACCTTAAAAAAAGAAAAGAAGAAAAACGATGACAATGCGGAACAATAGCACGGAGAACATGAACAAAATGAGCTGTAATCCCTCACCCATCTGCATCCTGGATGTTGACGTTCACTCGCTTTGTTGCTCCGAGAAGCTCTGAAACAAACAGAGAAAAGAGAGCAAAGAAGTGGAGTAACAAACTCATTACAATCTATTCAGAATCCAGTGATGAATGTATTCTCTCTCTTTGTCTTTGTGCATATTCTAATAGTTCATTCCCTGCAGGTAGAGTTGACAGCTACACTTTAATACCTGTGAGCGCTCTAAAACAAGTTTCAGCAGCAGAGGTCAATGAGAAGTGACAAGGTAAGGAAGACAAAGAGTCATTCTGGAAAACTCATCAGGAATTGTATTTTTCGAGGTATATTCACATGCTCAGTAATTGAGCCTAAGTTACATGAAACATCTGCAATGTATGCTTTTCTCAGTTGATAATAATTGTAATATAGTCTTGTTTTCCCTCAGTGTTAGGCATACACTTATCTTATCTTATACTTGTGTAAACAAACCTATTTCATCCAGAAACATGAATAACTTTGATTTAGTTGTTGTTGAGTGTTGAGACCTGTCAATCAACCCGAGAGAGATACACATTTTCTATCAAGAGTTCGGACTTTAAGTTTTAGGGTGGAGTCAGGTTGAATTTTGCCCTCCAGAAATTAGTACACTTGAGGGAATAGTTCAAAATTTGGGGAAATATGCTTATTTGCTTTCTCTCCGAGACTACTTGTAGTATGTTTGGGTGTAAATATATGGGTCTCACTGTGCTTGTGATTATGTGAATGTGCAAATGTGTGTATGTAATAACCTTGATCTTTGACTGGAGAATCAGAAAGATAAAGACACCAGACAGCAGGAAGGAAAGAACACAGATGAAAACACTTTTTTTTTTTTTTTTTTGGTCAAACCCTCTTAATCCACAGGCCGTAATCTGTAGTTGTTCTGTAATCTGGGGGAAAGCTTCTCCTTCTCTCTGCAGCTCTATCTGCACTTCATCCCTTCATCCTGCTCTCACACTCTAATTTTCACTGTAATTTGCTAAAGAGCGCGTGCTGATTGGTAGTTCTGCTGTTTCAGTTTACACTCTGCAGCTGACATCATTCTCCTGCATGTGTGTGTGTGTGTGTGTGTGTGTGTGTTGGTAAACGTGCATGTGTAGGTTTCCCCTATCTATCTCGGATTAAAAATACAAGTCATCCCCACCCCCAGCAGATGAATCAATGAGTGCAGATATCTGTGTCACCATCCACAACATCCAACACCCAGAATTATTCAATACTGTTTACTACATGGAGTCTAGATCATGACGTTACTTAATAACACTTCCCCTCTGACCCAAAACCACGATGTATATTTAATACAAAATACTCAGATGCAGCTGACAGAGACGGGGGTATCCCTCTGCTCTCTAGGATCGCTCTCGAAACTGATTTTCATCTTGAAACTCTTGAAAACTTATTTCATTCATGACCGTCTGCCTAATTGTATCAGTTACTTAAATGTATTACCTTCAATTTTAAGATTTATGTATTTTCCTCGTTTGACATGAAATGTTTGTTTAAGATCACTACCATAATGTGTCTCCGATGGTGTCCTTGGACCAGGGTTCTTTTTTTTTTGTTGCCTTTTTTATGATAATTTTAGGGCATAACACTGCAACCGAGCCTCGGTTACCATAGTAACCCCTTAAAGTGCCATTCTCACAGCGTATCAATCACTTGGCAGGGATTACTATGATATTGTTTTGCAACATCTCCCTCAAATTGTAGCTATTCAAGAGTTTATATGACATGAAATTGTGTCATTCACTATTTAATGTGAAACCCTTCAGTCTTAATAGAGAGTACAAACAAGCTTTTACTGCAGCTGCTGGCAAAGCAACCTTCACTGTAACAGAGCACATTCCCAAACCTCCAGAGAGGTGAAGTGGAGGGTTTCTCAAGGGTTCTCATTACCAGAAATGTTCTGAAGTCCAGTTTTTATCCCCTCTGACTTCCGCCTGTCATTACGCATTTAGAGTTTCAGTGTTGCAAGTAGCCTAAAACAAACGCCATCGCTGACTCTGTTCTCTCTCTGTTTCCAGACGGTTGCACACATATGTTAAAGTGACCGGACTCAGGGTCACACTATGCTAATAGTGCAGGAACTATAGCACGTTTTCATCAAAAGTGCAAAATGCCATGATGAGAGTGCTGCAAGGGCCATAATCAAACAAGCAATGTGCGGATATATGTTAGAATGTAATGTAGTATCATAATATATAATAATAATAATAATAATAATAATAAGAATCTTTGTTAGACCCTGACATTTTTAAAAGCTTTTTAAAATGATTTGTTTCTCAAACACAAAAAATAACATGACAAGAGAAGGACAATGTACCTTCTTGTGAGTTACACCCTTCACATTCCTATCTATGTGGCTACCTTTTAAGGAAATGAAACACAATTAATGGTGCATTCAGTAAAAGGGCTGCAACTATTATTTCAGTGCTGATGACTCCCTGATAACTGCAGCTTTTACTTTATTTCAGACCGCCCCTCAGTGCATTTTAGTTTCTTTAAGTTTAAAGTTGGAGGACAGTATTTTAAGGAGGTAACACTTTATGTACGCCTGTTGTTGCCCAGTCAAAAAAAGCTAATGAAAAGTATTTTGTTTTCCCTCAATATTTCTGCTGGTTTACTCTTGGTCTATCACAGTACTGCTGAGTTTAGATACATATTTACTTGATGTGATGGGAATACCAGACCTTAATACTTTATGAACTACTGGCTATGCCAAAAAACGGTCAATGTTGTTGCACTTCCTTGATCGTCGATAGGGGCATATGTATTATATAAATTACTTAGTGCCCATTTCAGTTGCTTGCTACATAAAATAGATACAATTATGATAAGGATGTTCTTATATCTCTAAGATAAAGAGCTCTATAGCAACTGAGCCAAAGATAAGGAAACCATTACCAAATGGTTTAGCAATACGCCTTACTTGTGAAAGCTTCAGACAGCAAACAGTGAGTTCAGTGATTGTAGCAAGACTATAGACTTAAAGGATAAGTCTGGTCAAATTCTACATTTTTCTTATTGAAAACAAATCCAACGAAAACACCAGAATGAACAATGAATTAATGCTTCTAACAAGTAGTAGTATATAATTTCCTCTCATTTCAGTAACGTTTGTGAAAAACTACAATATCCAGCTGTTTAGGTAATTACTGTCGCTCAAAATAAGAAACTATATATTTGAGTGATGTCGGAAAGTACTGAGACGGACTATCACATTGTCGGTTTTGTTTTTTTAATTGGATTTGTTTACAGTAAGAAAAAATAACACCAGCACTATCTTTAAAGCTGTTTAAATAACTTACATCTTCTGAATGTCTAAAACATGTTAGTTATCAATACACAGGTGTCTTAATATGAAAATTACTAAAATATTATTATTGGCATCAGAAAGGCAAGTAGAAGCTGTTTCAAGTTGATTTTGTTCTACAACTTTCTGCTGGTTATGAGATCCTGAAGACACCTCAAGGAAATATCAGTTTAGACTGAGCTGTGTTTGTTACTTTAAAGAAAAAGCTAAACATTGTGGGAAATATAAAAACAAAAGTGTAGGAAACAACAATTTGCAGTTTTACATACTGTATGCTAACAGGCAGTGTTTTGCATTTTTATGTTTTCTCTTGCAGAGGAGTCACTGCTGTGTTTTAGATATATCAGCGTATCATCATGTAGGCTATTTCTGCCGTATTTTAACCCTATTTTTGGGCATATTTTCACAGTATTGTTACAGTGTATTTGCCCTATTTAGAAAGTATTTTGACTGGAATTCTGACATTTTTGAGGGGGATTTTCTATAGACTAGATTTGTTCACACATTTCCTGAAGGCCATCGTCTTTTGTACACGTTTATTTCATTTAGGATAGCTTTTCCCCCCTATTTCCAGTCTTTATGCTAAGCTAAGCTAAGCTAAGCGGCTGCAAGCTTCAGCTGCATATTTACCATAAAGACATTAGAGTGGTATCAATCTTCTCATCTAATTCCTGGCTAGAAAGCGAATAAGTATATCTCCCAAAATGTCAAACTATTGCTTTAATTAGTTGGAGAAGGAGCTCCACTGTCCGACAGTGAAGTGAAGTGGCCTTACGTCACCGTCTCGGTCACCATTTCAATTCCTTAAACCATCCTTCATCAAATTGTGACTTTTTGACAGAGCAAACAACTACTACAGCAACTCTCACCTGCTGCTTGGAACATCATTAGCATACTGATGTGTTGAGTGTGTTTCTGTGCACCCTTGCCTGTAAATGTTTGTGTGAGAGGTCTTTGTGTGTGTGTGTGATTCTCCAGCAGAGGAACCCAGCTTCCTGTTTAATTATTCAAACATAAACCTGGATTCACACACACATATAGGCACACACACACACACACACACACACACACACACACACACACACACACACACACACACACACACCTTCCACAACTCACCCTTTAACCTCTCTCCATCACTTCCTGTCTCTACATCCCTGCATTTATATCTCGCTGTTTTCCTCCTTCTGTTTTGCACTCTCATTCTTTCTCTCTCCCATTCTAGCCCTCCTCCTCACCCCTCATCTCCCTCACCCTCCACCCACCTCCCCCTTTCTCTTTGTCAGTGTGCAGTGGACTGAGCACTCAGAGCTGATCTGTTTTGGCATTTGAGGAGCAGCATTTTTCTTTTCCATGGCACTGCTGGAATGTTCAGAGACAAATACATGAGAGGAGGAGATGAGGGAGGAGAGGAGGCAGGAGAGCAATGGAAACAAGAGGAGAGGAGTAGAGGAAAGAAAAGGAGAAGCGGGAGGAAAGCAGAGGAAACAAGGATAGAGGGGAGGGGAAAAGAAAAGAGGAGAGGATGGGGAAGAGATACAAGTATAAAGGGAGATGAAAGGAAACAAGAGGAGAGGAAAGGAGAGGAGAGAATAGAAGGATACAGGAGAGGTGAGGGGAGAAGACAAGGATAGAGTAGAGGAGATGAGAGGATAGGAGACAAGTATAGGGGAGACAGGAGAAGGGGAGAGGAGACAAGGATAGAGGAGAGGGGAGAAGGGGAGAGGAGACAAGGATAGAGGAGAAGGAAATAAGAGATTGGAAAGGAAATAGGAGCTGAGTGGAGAGAAGAGGAGTGTAGGCATCAGGAGGGGAGGGAAAAGGCGGAAAACAAGAGGAAACAAGAGGAAAGGCCTGGTGATGAAATGGGAGAGGAGGAGAGCAGTTTCAAGGCTGTAATTGAAATCTAATTATCACCTCAAGTCCCAGCTGACTCAACGTCAAACACCCGCACACACACATGTACACACACACACACACACACCACATTTGTGCACATGTCTGCATGTGTACATTTACAACACACACACACACACACACACACACACACACACACACACACACACACACACGCCACATTTGTGCACATGTCTGCATGTGTACATTTACAATCATCACATTATTAGCACTAACATCTGGCATCTTCACACACCAATAATCCCCCTGTCCCGAGAGCAGGAGGACCTCCGTGTTCTTCAACCTCTCTCTCACACACACACACACACACACACACACACACACACACACACACACACTGAATAGTGTAAAATAATTGACAAAAACATCCTCCTAATTTCAAATTTCATTCTGATGACTGTTCTCATACTTGTGCAACATCATCACACACACACACACACACACACACACACACACACACACACACACACACACACACACACACACACAGTGCACCATTTAGGCTAAATGGCATCACATCATATTTAGCCTGCACTGTCCTGACCTGGTAATGACGGGTGTGTGTGTGTGTGTGTGTGTGTGTGTGTGTGTGTGTGTGTGTGTGTGTGTGTGTGTGTGGGAGATAGGAGAATGGAGGGATACTGACTGGCTTTCCCTGGCCGAGGTCTCTGTAGAAGCCGCTGAGCTGTCAGCAAGTCCTCGGTCTTCACGGCCTGGAGTAGCTCCTGGTCCTTCCCCATGTCCTCTCCGTCCCGCCTCGGTCCGCTCGGTCCCGCTCTCTTCCTCTGAGCGCCCCTCTCTCCTCCGTTAATCCGCTGCTACATCCTGCCGCCGCTCCGGGCCTCCCGCTGTAGCTGAGGCGCGGAGGGATGGATGCTGCCGGGAGTGGGATGCTCCGATTCGGCCAGGAGTCCAGCGCACGTCCCGCTCTACCTCCCCTCCTAACAGTGCTACCGGCTCACACCGACCAGCGACCGACCGACCGGACCTCGCTCTTTGCCGGGATGCTGTCCGGCCGCGCAGGAACACACTCGCGACAGATTCCAATGATTCTATCCGCGTGACGATTTCACCGGGTCTATAGATACGTACGTACCGTGCGTGAAAACGGTGGAGCTCGAGCGCCCTCCTATAAACTGGGTCAAATCCGCACCCCTGAAATCTCACGAGCCCTCAATCCGCAGAATAAAACGCACGGGTCGCCGATGGTTAACGTGTGACCGCTCTCGCGGTGGTGGACCAGCAAGCGCCAGCTCCAGCGCGCGCACGCGCGCGCGCACACACACACACACACACACACACACACACACACACACACACAGAGTCAAATATGGCATTACATAAACACAAGCTACTTGCGCGCGCGCCACTCCAGTGGTTGTAATCCCATTCCGCGTGTCTGCGCGCGTGCGTGCGGACAAGTCAGGAGAGGTCGTTTGACATCGTAATAAAATTATACTCAGTCGCGCGGATCCATGACACTCAGATAGATAGGCTACATCTAACTAACACTGGCTTTTGTTAACTAAATCTGGTATTATTCATTCATACTGGTTACGCCCTTTTATTTAGTTTTATTCAAATTATTTAATTTTTTAAACCATTTAGCCTATATATAGGCCAGGCCTATATTTATATTAGCCTACTTTCACATCTTTTCATAATTATCCTACCATTTATATGTTTTAAAAAAGGCAGGGGTAATTTGAGGACAGGAAACATGTGTGTGTGTGTGTGTGTGTGTGTGTGTGTGTGTGTGTGTGTGTGTGTGTGTGTGTGTGTGTGTGTGTGTGTGTGTGTGTGTGTGTCCCTCGTGCAGAGCTAATTTAGACTAAAGGGGCCACTGACACACAGATTTAGGACAGGAAGTGGAACAAATGACAGATGACTATACTCAATCAAAACTGTATATTTGTAACTTTGCTTAAGCTGTGTATATTTGTGTTGGGAAACTTCAGTTGAGAGTCAGCTTCATACATGGCCGGAATAACCCACTATGGATCCCGTCTTCAGCCCCCCACATCAACCTATTGTTTACAATGAGATTAATCAAAATGTAGGCTATTTGGAATAACCAAATTAACGTTGTATCCTATGCCATACTATGTAATTTTAAGCAAGTGTGTAGTGTTTTATACTGGAAAAATGATTAGGTAAAAACTCAGTGTGCATATAGGCTAAAGCACTAAAAAGGCTTGATTTTAGGTGTGCTGCAATGGAGGAGTTGCAAAAAAGACAGCTCCGGGAAGATCCAGGTAAACAAAAAATGAATCAGTATTAAATCTTTGGCATGCAGCGGCTTTCCAAAGTCACACTTCAATTGACTTCCAATGGCACACTTATTGTGCAATTTCCTGTTAGTATAAAATAATAAAATGTGTTGATTTCTTGTGCGCTAACTGCCAAAAACATACTTTAAAGATAAGTATATTATACACCCTTTATACAACTATCTAGGCCTATAAAATTGTGACTGAGTTTACTGCCATGTTAACAAGTCTGTGAAGAGTCTGTGAATAAGTGGGCATTTGTAATTGCCCACTTATTCTGCACTTTATGTAGCATATTGTATTCTGTATTCTTGTACTGTATTGAATGTGAAACTATTTGTTGTCTTGCACGCCTATGCTTTTCTTGGCCAGGTCGGCGTTGCAAATGAGAACCTGTTCTCGACGGCCTACCTGGTTAAATAAAGGTTAAATTAAAAAAAATTAAAAAAATTAAAAATAAGCATGCTAACATGGTAATAGTGACAAAATAAACAGGTTGATGTTTAGCAGGAATGTTCAACATCTTAGTTTAGCGTGTTAGCGTGCCAACATTTGTTAATTAACACTAAAGACTAAGTACAACTGAGGCGGATGAATTTCATTAGTTTTGCAGGTATTTGGTCATAAACGGAAGAATTTTGACAATTAAATTTTTGACCTGAAGATGGCGCTAGTCAAGACATGAATGTCTGTACCAAATTTCATGTCAATCCAACCAATAGTTGTTGAAATATTTCGGTCTGGACCAAAGTGGTGGACTGACAGACCGACATTGCCGTCCACCACTAACATGGCTAGAAATAAAAAGTAGTGCTGTTAGTTAAACGCGTTATTAACGGCGTTAACGCAAACCCATTTTAACGGCGTCAATTTTTTTATTTGCGAGATTAACGATCTTTTTGGCCTAGCAAACGTAGTTTTTTTCACAACTAGTAACGTTAGAAAAACTACAACACCACACTGGATCTAGCTAGACCGGAAACAAAACAACAGGCACGCTGCACACACTTGTTTGGGCTTGCGAGCCGGCCAAAGAGTAGCAGGCTAACCTTACGTTTTGAGTGGATGGTGAGCGCGAGACGCCAAAATGGATGCCAATAAGATTCTGAATGGAAAGTTTACTTTTAAAAAGTTGTCGAGGGGGACAGTAGTTTCACGCATACACAGCCTGTACTCCACGGAGAAAGCAGCCCAACTGGAACTGCTGCAGAGTGCTGCAAACGCTGTCTCATTAACCGGTGATCACTGGACGTCAGTGAGTAATCAAAATTATTTAGAAGTTACTGCACACTATATTGACTATGTATATCAGCATTCGGTTTTAGGACTGTGTCGTTTGTAATGGTTTTTTTTGACTGTTTTTGTCATTTGGGACATTGTCCACCCCCTTTTCTGTCCAGGAGAATTGTTACATTCCTTATTAGAAAAACTTAAAGGTTACAAATGTCCTGCTGTGGCAACCGGTTTTTGGACCATTTTGTTTGTATTGTATAAGCAAAGTGTTAGTGTTATAGCTCAGTTAGGTTAGGTACTTGTAGGAATTGTGCAATAATGACAGATTCACACATTTTTCTTTTGTTTACATGAAATAAATAATAAACAATTACAAATCTCAAAGTCAAGTTCATAAAGTAACTTTCTTTGCATTCATTTGAGTCCCAATTAAGATATATATTTTCTTAATCGCGATTAATCGTTGAATTTCTCACGTTTTATCACATGATTAAAATTCTATTATTTAGCATTTCAGAACTGTTTTAAGGTACATATTAACAATGGAAAGCAATTCTTACCAGTGTATCTTGATTGGGAATCAAATGAATGCAAAGAAAATGACTTTATGAACTTGATTTTAAGATTTGTATTTGTTTATTATATATTTAATCTAGTCACACATTTGAATCTAGAGTCAATATTAGGGTTGGGTATTGTTTGGTTTGGATATCGGTGCTAAAGCGGTACTTTTAAAACGGTACCGGGGCCTTAACGGTGCCTGAACCGATACTTTTTAAGAAAGTTAAAAAAAGAAGGGTACCAAACAGTTGGTGACATTAAAGAATGACTTGTTTATTGCTTTGATTGCTAGCATCAAAATTAAATGATTTAATAATAATGTAATCACTATAACAATATCTTATTTCACGAGTAAATAGCTGTTGAATGACAAAAACAACAACCAGATGGGAAAAGGGCATTTAACAACAACTTTGAATACACCACGAGGCTGTAAATTACCAGTTTCATTGAACGCACTGTTTTTCCGACAACAGCAACTGCAGATTATTACATCCCGGTGTTGAATCCTCTACAGTAAAACACAGTCAAACTTTACACCGTTTAGCGTTAGCTGTCAGCATTTTAACCATGTTTAATCCAGCTACTAGCTAGCGGTAGGCTAACGTTAGCTGCTGTCGAGTATAGTGTTAACTAGCGTCACGTGCAGGATGTTTCTGTTGCCTGTAACGTCTGTTTCAGAGCAGCAGAGATAAGTGCAGACATATCATTGGCACCAGAATGAGGCACCGAAATCCGCGTTGCTATTCCTGCAGCAGCAGGATGTGTTACGAGGAAGTACGGCAAAATAGTAGCCCGTTAGGCACGACGCAAAGCCGAGTGAAGTGAAAATAAATTAATAAATGGCGGCATGCGATTAATACGATTAAAAAAAATGTACGCGTTATGCTCGACCCTTAATCGCATCGCGATTAAAGCGTTAATGCTGACAGCCCTAAAAAAAATGAATCGTTTGACAGCCCTAATAAAAAGACAATTAATCTTAATACCTCAAATTATTTGCTACACAATCAGGGACACAAATACTCAGAGAGCCTGGCCTGTGTTCACATGCATTATAGTAAAGATTCTAATTTATTCAACATGAACAACATTTCGCAAAGCATCACACTCTTGTACAACTCTTGGTTGTACCACAGAACTGAAGACATACATACACATGATCTGACGGCCACATACAGCGCTCACTTTCCATTGCTCACTCAGCAGCTGATGGGATAACATTTGACTGTTGTACCTTGTAAGATTTGCTGTGACAAATAAAATTGATGAATTGATTATTGATTGATTGATTAATGATTAATTTCAAGCGGTAATGAAAAGGTGATCGGAGTCCAAACTTTAAAACTGCATTAATCAATATTGCTTTAATAAAACTAAATCAAATGGGTACAAGTAATGGGAAAGGGCTCGTTCTTAGTGACAAACCAACGGAGAATAATCACCAACTCTATTGTGTCTACTGTGGAGCTTTTTAGCCTAATTAGCAGATTGTTTTGGTTTTACAGCACTTATTGAGTCTCCACTGCTGTCATCACCCTTAGCCGTCAGGCAGACAGGAGACAAAGTTACCTAAAGTAACTCACTAGCTAGGAAAATAAGTTAGCGAGAAACAGATATTTTTTAGGAGGGGGTAAAGACCAAAACTACAGAAGCTGAGAGCAAATGTGGTTGCGCTACTTTATCATGTTATCTTGGAATAACAAAATTGTTTTGTCATTATAACAGGTTAATTATTTCGACTTATGATACGCGAAACGAGGCGTGCATATTTCAGTAATACCGCAGATATTGTTGACAGAATACTGTATGAGATTAATTCAATTACAAAATATGTAGATGTTGGGCTCTAATTTTGTGATAACTTAATCTCAAGAAAACAGATTAAGTTGCTCTCTCATGAAAATAGCGCGTTCCATTTGTACTCAGAACCTGGATTTTCCGAGGTCAAAGTCGGAAACATGCCCACTGAGCTCGGATTTCAAAGCTTGGAACTCGGGCAACTCGTGGCTTCTGTTAGACTTTGATCCCTCATGTGGCCAGGAACAAATGTTTGTTAATATTTCAGTAATAACATGCTGAGTCGGGGATATTTCAGCTTCATTTGATGTTTTCTGTGCCCCCTAATGGACAAACAACAATTACTGCAGCTTTAAACAGCAGCAAATCTTACATTTATATGGATGTTACAACTGATATGTATCATGGAGACAGTAATGCAGCAGATACACATTTGTGTGTTGTTATTACTCAGAAAATTGTACCATGAATTCTCTGTAAACTCTGTAAACTTGCAGAAGAAATACTTAAGCTGTGCCTGTGTTATTTATCAAATAAAAAAAAAAAATAACACAAATACTGAATATTTGTTTAACTTAAATCACAAACAACATCTTGATACAGTGACAGGCGCTCTGTCCACACATGTCTATATACAACAAGGGTACGCGTTAACATAGTCTTTAACTTGAGTGCTGAGTCCAGGTAAGGTGCTTATATTTTCTGCTCCATAAGAGCCCATGAGAGCTCTCCTGCACATCTGCTTCAGGCGCTCCGGACGCTGCTTGCGATAGGGCACTGTCAGCTTACAGGATGAGCTGGTATAATAAGTGAGCAGAGCAAAGAGTGAAGCAAAAGTCCTGTGGCTGCCGTACAGACTGAAGAGCAGGTTGTTCAGCTGGACACGAACACTAGTCGGGCCGTCATCACTTTGGTAACTCAGAGTGAAGAAAACATCCGGCTGGCCGCTGTCTCTGCAAAAAACACAGCAGCATACATACAATCACTGTGTGCACACTTCATGTAGTTTATTTTTGTGTGTATTGCTTTTTATTGGGCATGCAGTAGAGGAAAATGGCAGTGCTTCGCAGTAGCCTCCTTCCACCCAATATAGTCAATATCTGCCTAGGAAATCGTCTATTCTTAATCTGCATTGCTATTTGTACTCGTTGTGAATACGCAGGCCACAAGAAGTAATTAGGTTTTGTTTTTGTTGTTGTTGGGTCACTTTTACTCACGACATGCTAACCGGCAACATAGGATTCCACTCACTATGCTAAGCTAAGCTAGCAGCGGCGCTGCCGGACATAGACAATGCACGCACTGAGACAAAAATGCATTTGCCCACCTATATAAATATAGAGGAGACGGTGAATAACCCTATTTCAACAAACTGTGGCGTATTCCTTTAAGGTACAATGTCATATAAATTAGGTTTATTGACCATTAAAAAAAAAAAACTTTGAAAAAAGTGAGAAAAACGGTTTAAAAGCGACAAAAAAACGCCAGCAAAAAGCGACAAAAAAAGCTAATTTTCAATTTTGACCCGGAAGGACAAGTTGATAGAAGAGGGTTAACCAAATAAATCCCAGTTAGGTGTTCTTGCAGACAAAAACATCTGTCGAAAAGATACTGTAAAACAACACAAAAACGTTCTAATGAAAGTGGTAGATTACCTGATGAGGAAGGTACCCAGGGGTGCCCGTGAGAGTATTTCGTGTGCCTCCTCCATGGTCATGGATCCCCAGTAGTAACCGCTGTGTTGAAGCCGCTGGTAAGTCTGTTTCACTAGTTTGTACTCTGCTGCGCTGCTGAATGGACGGAGGTGTGTGGGCAAACTCTCAGCATCAGCTCCAGTGACTGGCTACAGAGAAGCAGAGAAGGTATTATAAATAAATAGTTTCAATATAAATACAGTTATTGCCAACATTCATTATTGTTCTCCTAAAAAGACATTTGTATTGAACAATAATGCAGAGTGTTTTTAGTCATCGAGCTGCAAATACAACACTATGTACATGTATTTATATTTGTGTTTAATGTCATGCTCATGTTAGGATCTTCTCCGGGAACCATCACCTTATCGTGGTGGAGAGGTTTGTGTGTCCCTGTGAACCTGAGGGCTGTGTTGTCTGGAGCTTTGTGCTCCTGGTAGGGTCTCCCAAGGCAAAGTGGTCTCAGGTGAGGGGCCAGACAAAGAATGGTTCAAAAATCCTATGAAACATCGAGGAAGGGATGAAGTGACCCTGCCTGGAGGAAGCCCGGGGCCCCCGTCTGGAGCCAGGCCCAGATGGAGGGCTCGTCAGCGAGCATCTGGTGGCCGGGTTTGCCACGGAGCCCGGCAGGGCACAGCCCGAAAAAGCTACGTGGTGGACATCTCTCCATCCCATGGGCCCACCACCTGTGGGAGGAACCGCTGGGGTCGGGTGCGCTGCCACATGGGTGGCAGTGAAGGCCAGGGGCCTCGACGGACCAGACCCGGGCAGCAGAGGCTGGCTCTGGGGACGTGGAATGTCACCTCTCTGTGGGGGAAGGAGCCGGAACTTGTGCGGGAGGTGGAGCGCTACCGGTTAGATCTGGTGGGGCTTACCTCTACGCACAGTCTTGGTTCTGGAACCATACTCCTGGATAGGGGTTGGACTCTTTTCTTCTCCGGAGTTGCCCAGGGTGTGAGGTGCCGGGCGGGTGTGGGGGATACTCACAAGCCCCGGCTGAGCGCCGCTACGTTGGAGTTTAACCCGGTGGGCGAGAGGGTCGCCTCCCTACGCCTGCGGGGTTGTGGGGGAAAACTCTGACTGTTGTTTGTGCATATGCACCAAACAAGAGTTCGGAGTATTCGGCCTTCTTGGAGACCTTGAGTGGAGTCCTGCATGGGGGCTCCAGTCGGGGACTCCATAGTTCTGCTGGGGGGACTTCAACGCGCACGTGGGTAATGATGGAGACACATGGAGAGGCGTGATTGGGAGGAACGGCCTCCTGATCTAAATCAGAGTGGTTGTTTGTTGTTGGACTTCTGTGCTAGTCATGGATTGTCTATAACGAACACCATGTTCGAACATAGGGATGCTCATAAGTGTACTTGGTACCAGAGCACCCTAGGCCAAAGGTCAATGATCGATTTTATAATCGTTTCATCTGATCTGAGGCCGTATGTTTTGGACACTCGGGTGAAGAGAGAGGCGGAGCTGTCAACCGATCACCATCTGGTGGTGAGTTGGGTCAGGGGTGGGGAAGACTCTGGACAGACCTGGTAAGCCCAAACGGGTAGTGCGGGTAAATTGGGAAAGTCTGGAGGAGGCCCCTGTCCGACAGACTTTCAACTCACACCTCCGGCGGAGCTTTTCGTGCATCCCTGTGGAGGCTGGGGGCATTGAACCCGAGTGGACAATGTTCAAAGTTTCCATTGCTGAAGCTGCAGTGAGGAGCTGTGGTCTTAGGGTCTTAGGTGCCTCAAGGGGCGGTAACCCACAAACACCGTGGTGGACACCGGTGGTCAGGGAAGCCGTCTGACTGAAGAAGGAGTCTTTCCGGGATATGTTATCCCAGACGACTCCGGAGGCAGTTGCAAGGTACCGAAGGGCCCGAAGGGCTGCAGCCTCTGCCGTGAAAGAGGCAAAGCAGCGTGTGTGGGAGAAGTTCGGAGAAGACATGGAGAAGGACTTTCGGTCGGCACCAAGGTGCTTCTGGAAAACCTTTCGCCACCTCAGGAGGGGGAAGCGGAGAGCCATCCAAGCTGTGTACAGTAAGGATGGGACGCTGTTGACCTCAACTGAGGAGGTAATAGGGCGGTGAAAGGAGCACTTTGAGGAACTCCTAAATCCGACTAATACGCCCTCTATGGTAGAGGCAGAGCTGGAGGATGAGGGGGGATTGGCATCAATTTCCCTGGTGGAGGTTGCTGAGGTAGTTAAACAACTCCACAGTGGCAAAGCCCCAGGAATTGATGAGATCCGTCCAGAAATGCTTAAAGCTCTGGGTGTGGAGGGGTTGTTTTCGTTGACACGCCTCTTCAACATTGCGTGGAAGTCTGGGACGGTGCCTAAGGAGTGGCAGACCGGGGTGGTGGTTCCCCTTTTAAAAAGGGGGGACCAGAGGGTGTGTGCCAATTACAGGGGTATCACACTTCTCAGCCTCCCCGGTAAAGTCTACTCCAAGGTGCTGGAAAGGAGGGTTCGGTCGATAGTCGAATCTCAGGTTGAAGAGGAACAATGCGGATTCCGTCCTCGTCGTGGAACAACGGACCAGATCTTTACTCTCGCAAGGATCCTGGAGGGAGCCTGGGAGTATGCCCAACCAGTCTACATGTGTTTTGTGGATCTGGAGAAGGCGTATGACCGGGTGCCCCGGGAGATACTGTGGGAGGTGCTGCTGGAGTACGGGGTGAGGGGGTCCCTTCTCAGGGCCATCCAATCTCTGTACGACCAAAGCGAGAGCTGTGTCCGGGTTCTCGGCAGTAAGTCGGACTAGTTTCAGGTGAGAGTTGGCCTCCGCCAGGGCTACGCTTTGTCACCAATCCTGTTTGTAGTATTTATGGACAGGATATCGAGGCGTAGTCGGGGTGGAGAGGGGTTGCAGTTCGGTGGGCTGGGGATCTCATCGCTGCTTTTTGCAGATGATGTGGTCCTGATGGAATCATCGGCCTGTGACCTTCAGCACTCACTGGATCGGTTCGCAGCCGAGTGTGAAGCGGCTGGGATGAGGATCAGCACCTCTAAATCGGAGGCCATGGTTCTCAGCAGGAAACCGATGGAGTGCCTTCTCCAGGTAGGGAATGAGTCCTTACCCCAAGTGAAGGAGTTCAAGTACCTTGGGGTCTTGTTCGCGAGTGAGGGGACAATGGAGCGGGAGATTGGTCGGAGAATCGGCACAGCAGGTGCGGTATTACATTCAATTTATCGCACCGTTAGACTGAAAAGAGAGCTGAGCCAGAAGGCAAAGCTCTCAATCTACCGGTCAGTTTTTGTTCCTACCCTCACCTATGGTCATGAAGGCTGGGTCATGACCGAAAGAACAAGATCCAGGGTACAAGCGGCCGAAATGGGTTTCCTCAGGAGGGTAGCTGGCGTCTCCCTTAGAGATAGGGTGAGAAGCTCAGTTATCCGTGAGGAGCTCGGAGTAGAGCTGCTGCTCCTTTGCGTCGAAAGGAGCCAGTTGAGGTGGTTCGGGCATCTGGTAAGGATGCCCCCTGGGCGCCTCCCTAGGGAGGTGTTCCAGGCACGTCCAGCTGGGAGGAGGCCTCGGGGGAGACCCAGGACTAGGTGGAGGGATTATATCTCTAACCTGGCCTGGGAACGCCTCGGGATCCCCCAGTCGGAGCTGGTTAATGTGGCCCGGGAAAGGGAAGTTTGGGGTCCCCTGCTGGAGCTGCTACCCCCGCGACCCGACCCCGGATAAGCAGATGAAGATGGATGGATGGATGGATGGATGTTAGGATGCCTATCGTTGCTTTTTAGGGAGACTATTGTAAAATCTGGCCAAGGACTGCAGATGATTAAATGAAATCTGTCAGAAAGTTAAGTATGTGTCTAAACAAGACTTATCTGATTTTAGCAAGTTTTTGTTATCCTACCACAGTTTTTTTTTATATATATAATTTCTAACCATTATTTTGAGAGCTGTACTGTATGAGTAACAATTATAATGTATTCGTACTATTTATACTAACAATAATAATGCTCTGCAAATTGTTTTAGTCACTTTTAGTCACTTTTAGTCTGTCACTTTGTGACAGAAACTTGCAGATTATGTAATCTGCAAGTTTCTGAAACTTCACAAAGTTCAGACGCTGCGGTCAGATTTTTCCAAAAAAGAAAAGCCACAAAGTTTCCATGCCAACATTCAAAGTCCAAAGATAAACTCATTTGACTTTTCACTCAAAACAGTGCATTCATATGAACATGTCTGCACACACGCATACCTGCATGATAACAAATCAATACTATAAAGTATTGTTGTTGTTGTTGTTATGTAGTGTTTGGCTGGAACAAAAATCTACAAATGCTTAGCCAAAACATGGAATGTCCATTATATTTATGTCAGTGAAAAAGTAATGAATCATCTCATAACCATGTTTTAAAAAAAGTGTTTCCAAATGTAAAAAAAATGTACATATACAGTATGATATTGTGTTTTCCCTCCAAAAATAAACAGAAAACATGTAACCAGTAGTGGAAACTGTACTGTCGTAAGTACAATATTGAGGTACTTTTACTTTCTATTCTATGCTACCTTCTACTTCTACTCCACTACAATTACTTGATAGCTGTAGTTACTTTGCAGATTCATATCATTCATAGAAAACACCATTAAGATAGAAGAAAATATAGCTCCAACTTTAGCAGCTGCAACATTAAAGTGATGCTTTCACATTAGGCATCAATAAGTATAATCCATTTATGTGATAAGTGAACAATCTGAGTTCTTCTTCCACAATTGGAAGTAACATTTAAGAATGAAATCTTGGTGTTTGATTTCTGACTTTATCTCGCTCCAGCCATCTGCGCACTGTTTAAAAATCTATATCCCAAAGCAATACAATTTACAAACTGTGAGCAAACGTTGAGTACTAACCTGGCACCAAGTTTCAGCTTCTTCCTCGAGTTTTTTCCAGTGCAGTAAATCTGGTTGCCTCTCTGTCTGCTCTCGGCTCTCCGGTGGAACTGTCTCCGGGATCTGGGCTTGTTCTGGTCCTGCAGGTTCTTCAGCGGGTTGACTTTGGTTCTGTGTCTCAGCTGTGCAGCTCTGCTTTTGGCCTTGTACTACTGTTCTATCGTGATTGTCTCTGACCATCCTACCAAGGAGAATCCTCCTCTTGACCACCCGTTGCACCAGTTCCTCCACTTTTCACTGGCAGATCCTCCATCCCTGACGCCTTTCTGGTTGTTCATCTGTGGCTCAGTCCTCTTACAGACTCCATGTGGCTTTAATCAAGATTTATCAAAATCATCACACACTTCTGGAGGGTTAGCTGCTCAGCCATCTGTCCTCGACGGACTGTCACTGAAGAAACTGATGAGCTTCTTAAACCTGCAATAAGTCATGTTTTTGGGCACTTGAGGATGGTGGAAACCAGTTAACACAACGTTGACATATCACATTCTAAGATCCCATGATAGGGCTGCAACTAACATTGTCGATTAAGCTGTTGATTATTTTCTCAATTCATCAATTAGTTGTTTGCTCTATAAAATTTCAGAAAATAGTATAAATTGTTGATCAGTGTTTTCCAAAGTCTAAGATGACGTCCTCAAATTATTTGATGATGTTTTGTCCACAACTCAAAGATATTCGGTTTACTGTCATACAGGAGTGAAGAAACTAGAAAATATTCACATTTAAGAATCTGGAATCATAGTTTTACTTTAAAAAATAGCCTCGGGGAGGAACTTGTTTTGGTGGAACATGTGTACATTCAAAAGTTTTTTTAGTCGTGTGAGAGAAAACTCAGATTGGACAGATAGTCTAGCTAGCTGTCTGGATTTACCCTGCAGAGATCTGAGGAGCAGTTAACCATAGTCCTCAGAAATCCACCAGAGTTTAGAATTACTACACAAAAGAAGCGGAAGGTAACGGACATCCGACCGAGAAGAAGGATTTACGGTGGAATTTCCAACGGCACCGGAGCAATCCCGGAAGTGGAAGGTCGTGCATATAGACTAGGTTGAGCCTGATTCTTTGGCCAGATTATAGCTCTAAATCCACTACTCATTCTCTTAAAACTCTGTTTTTTTCCTTCTTCACCAACTCCAGAGGAATTGTATCTGTTCTTTATGCTCCACTATGTTTACCAGTTAGTTTCTAACTGTGTCTGTCTGTTGTTTGGTGCAGAGCAGGTAATGTTCAGTGGGGCTTTAGAGCTTTTTTGCTCTGCTGCAGCAGAAAATGACACGACTGATGATGCGACTGGAACTCACTATAAAACTCTGTAAAGCCAAAAGGGGCTGCAGATTCATTCAGCTGATAACTCTCTGTAGGTTCATCACTACAAACAACCAGTTTCACAACATCATTTGATACAGTTCTACTACGAATATATCAATTACAGGCCCTTGGTGTGTGTGTGTGTGTGTGTGTGTGTGTGTGTGTGTGTGTGTGTGTGTGTGTGTGTGCGCCCAATGCATGATCAGGTCACGTGACATGTTTTTATATCATTAATCAGTGGGAAGGGTGGACGAAAAATAGATGACAGCAAAAACGCTTTCACTTTCTCAGTCAAGCAAGACAAAAGAAGAAAGAAATTCTGTAGATTTCCTCTGTTTTCCTGTGTGTTACAAATATTCCAACATGTTAGTATACACACATTGTAATTATCATAAAAAGTAAGTCAAGTTTTAAAAAGTGCATTACTAAAAAGCTTATTTCCAGAGCAAAGACACAAAGTGCCTAAAAAAAAAAAAAAGAAGATAAAAGCAGCAGACTGAAAATACAAACACAATAAACCTAACTTGTTAAGTTTTTGTACTTAATAATCCTTAGATTTTCTGAATAGTGTAAGTACTATATAAGGATATAAGTATAGTTGCATCTTTTTTCTGTTTTCTGTTATAATGCACTGCCTTGTTTTAAAGCATTTTACAACATTTGTGAAGAAATGCTTTACTGTATAAATAAAGTTTAATATATTATTTATACTTTAGGTTCAAATGCTTCACAACAAGACTGCTTCAAAGGTAATTATTGGTTGTTCCTTTGATACTTAAAGTCAGTGTTTTATTTTACTTTTTACTTAACCTCTTTGCTGACTTGGAAGAGTTCACGTGAATATATCGCTCTTTTATCTGGCTGTTTGACCAAACATCTCAATCTCAGTTTAAATCTCATGAACTTGATTGGTCACCTTTGTGAAGAGGAAGGCTGCATCAAATTGTAATCAATTTCCAGTAAGTCGTGTAACTCCGGGATCTTTTTTTTTTTTTCTCAGCTCACACAGTGCAGTCTGATAGTATTAGAACATTTATAACACTTTCTTTTGTTTCTGTTGTGTACATAATCACACTGGATTTAAAAGGACACAATGACTAACTTCTAGCGGAACGAGCAGGTTTACACTCAATGTTGAATGAACAGTGCATAGATTTTTTGAATCAGGGCAGCAGGGAATGGACACGGCTTTAGCTCTGGCTTAAGTAACCTAACTCTTGACTCAACGTGGACTTTCAAGTCAGTCAGTCAGCCAGCCCTTTACCTAGTAGTTTCACTTGATATCCAACGTGCTGAAATTTAGAAACCATCAGAAAAATATTCCCCACGTGTATAATAATGTGTCCAAAAAAATTCAGAATTCAGAACAAAGAGTGGGCAAACATCAAAGAAAAAGTGCTAAAAAAAACAAAAACAAAGGAATATGTCATTATGGAATTTGAATGGGGTGATATGACATGTTAATGACACTGGGATCGGTCTGGTTTAATCTAAAAATATGAGTTGATGTGACTGGGAGAGGTTGTCATAACTTTCCACCACTAACGGAAATCAGAATGGGTTGATTAGCTTATTTCAAATCCAATACCCATTTAAAGTTATAGAGCCTACAGTAAGAGCGTCGGGTTCAGATGACTGTGTGTGTTTTCTGGATTCTAGTTTGGTAACCTGTTGAGTTTACGTGAATGAAGGAGAAACATTTGTCATGACTGGCACACAAAAAAAAAAAAAAAAAAACTTTTGTAGGCTGCAGTGAAATGTGTATTCATGAAACAGCTCACTTACTTGCAATGACTGACCGTCAGAGTCTAGTCGAGTCCGAGCAGCAGTGAGCTTCAGTCAGCTTCTTTCCTGCCGGAGGTCGCAGCTCTTCATGAGAAGAAACAACTTACTTTCGGTTAAAGATAGTGCTATGCTGGAGGCGGGGCTGCTACTTTAGTAACAGCGCGACTCTCCAATCTTACAGGAGAGATTCATTTAGACACACGCGCGCGCACGCACGCACACAAATGTCCAGGTGCTGTTGCTTTCGCTTTCACTTCAACCAGTGGATTCTCTTAAATCACGTGATCTGCCAGCAGACGGAGTGTGTGTGTGTGTGTGTGTGTGTGTGTGTGTGTGTGTGTGTGTGTGTGTGTGTGTGTGTTTTGATCCTCTTCAGTTCTTTACATATTTCTCTAACTCTAACTTAATTACACGATTAAATGCAAGGTGCATTCAATGTGCATCATTAAAAGATCTCTCACACATTTTACTTTTGAACTAGCCTATGCAAAACACAGGAATGAACGTCACAGAAATGAATAGCCTATGCAAAATGTCAAAATGAATGTGAAACTATGATTGATGCATTGGAACATGTTCAATATAATTCAATATATTGTTTCGCCAAACAAGTGTCAGTCAGTCAGTGACAGCTGAGCCCTGGACACAAAAGTAGTTCAATACTTTTGCATGCAGCTTATAGGCAAATTTACTGTACTTATCTTAACTATTAAATGCAAAATACATTTCATGTGCAGGATACAAGGATGCAGTTCACTTTTGAACACACACACACACACACACACTCTCTCTCTCTCTCTCTCTCTCTCTCTCTCTCTCTCTCTCTGATGCCATGGTAACCAGCTTCTCATAATATCACTGAATAATGATCAGACGGTGTTGAGCTTTAACAAAGCATTTATTAACAAAGTAGATTGCAGCTACATTCTCACGCTCGGAAGTAGTGTCATGTCGTCTCCTTCTGTTTCTTCACATCATAATTGATCATTAGTGAACGTGACTGTTAGAGGTCCATGTTTCAGCCCATGGAGCTGGACGCCTGCTTTTCTTTGTTGTTTTGTCTGTGCATCCAGTAGGCAGCAGCTGTTACAGCAAAGATCCCATAAGTAGCCAAGACACACTGTAAGAAAGCGGATAAGGACATATTTCTGACTGAGGGCACTTGATATATAAAAACATAATAAATGTTCATACTGAATGGGGCCTGTGCGTGTATATGTGTGTGTATGATGTACATTTCTGCGACCCTAGCTATTAAAGTATTTCCTCCAACCAATCAGAAGCCGGGGCCTCAATGCCAAACAGCTCACCCACACACAATAAGAGGAAGCACTCCAACTAGACTACTTGATTTTTTTTCTTTTGTACACACAGGGCTCGATGATATTAAAGATATATCAGAATGTAGTTTTAAGGATATTATAGACAAATGTGGTTTAAAAAACCACTTTGCATTGCAAGTAAACTTAATGTGCATTCAAAGATATAAATGTAGCAAAACAAGTAGTAAATGAAAAAAGCCACATTTTAAAATCAAAGTAAAAGCAGTTAACCACAAAATGCAACGTCAATGAACCCTGGGCGGCTGGGTCGTCCAATAAACGCAGTTTGGCAGTTTGATTATCAATTATCAATCACTGAACCCTATGTTCCCAATGGCTTCTCTGTCATCAAAGTGTGAATGGGTGAATGTATGACAGGCAAAATTGTAAAGCTTCCTCTGTTAAGGTAGAAAAGTGCTATATGAAATAGAGCCCGACCGATATATCGGCGGGCCGATATTAGGCATTTTCTAAACTATCGGTATCGGCATTTATAATGGCCGACACCCTTCAACCATGTTATGAGTGTTGGTGTTGCATAGTTTGTCCACCAGAGGGCGCTCTACAACGTCCCTGTTGGCCACACTCGTGTTTAACCCTTTAAGATTCATATCATAAGTTTGTATATTTTATTTATCAGTACTTTAATATATTTTGATGTTCCTCTGTTCTGTTGTGACAATAAAACAAACAAGTTTATTTTTTTTGTTTGTTTTGTTATGCGTTTCTGGATTTAAAAAAAAAATAATATATATATATATCGGCCGATATATCGGATTTTTAAATCACCAAAGATTTGTATCGATATCGGCCTTAAAAATCCTTTATCGGTTGGGCTCTAATATGAAAGCAGAACATCAGTTACCCATATCAGGTAGCCTGAGAGCTATGCAGAGTCAAAATAAAAGTAGCACCTAAAAATGATGGAAATCAGTCTATCAAACATTATAAAACATCAATAACTAAGGCAAAAACACAAACTTAATTTGAAAACTATGTGATAAGAAATTGAGCCATTTCTTCACAAATGTCAGAGCCAGTTCGAGCTGCAAGCACAAAAAAGAAGTAATACTTTAAATACTTTCGCTTGTTTAAACAGTTTGTTGAGAGGCATGACCAGGCAGAACTGGGATGACAAACTGGTTTGTGGTCATGCAAGTCACATTCAACCCACACTTTTGAATTAGAATAAACTAAATTATTCATACAGCTCCAGCTAATCATCTGGACTCGCTGGCAGCACAGAGCTCATTCTCCACAGACGCTACACAGTCTTTTTTGCCATGAGAGTTTAGCTTTGTGATAAAAGCTTAAAGCTGTAATTCCCTTTGACTGAAGAGTTTGACGTTTTTTTTTCTTTTAATGCATATGCTGAGTTTATTAACAAAATATCTCAATTTTGCACCAGACTTTCCTCTTGGACTCTTACAATCCTTCATGCATGGATGTATGTAATGTTTTATGGGGTGGGGGGGGGTTATGTTTTTTTTTTTTTTTTTATTATGTGTCTTGATTGTTATGCTGCAATTGTTTTTTTTTTTTTTTTTCTGTGTTGAGCTACTTAACAACAATGGTGTATGGCAATAAAGTTTGAATTCTCCAACGTCAGATGCAACAAAAAAATCACGAACGCCAGGCTTTTGTCTGCTGAACATATATTTATCTAAATCCTGTCACTAAAAATTAAGAATGTGTTTAAAGCTTTCTTTTAGCCAGGCTAGCTGCGAACTCTGACCAATAAAGGGAAAAGTGCATTCCTTAAAATGTAATATTATTCCTGTAAATGATCTCTATGTGTATGCTACATGACAGTTAGTCTGGATCTACAGAAGTATATTTCCAGAATAACTGCCTGGCATCATGTTCCACTCTCTGCGTGTTGCTGTTCTGAAACTCCGTTCGTTTCGGGACACAACAACAAACTTAGAGATAGCAAGCTACACGCTGAAAATGGCAAGACTTGAAGAAAACGTGGTTCTTTCGGGGAAGGATTGTAAAGATTTACAAAGAATAAGTTTACGGTATTTACTATCTAACTTAAAAAACAGCCCTGGACTTTCTCCCAAACAGGCCCATCATCCGGCCATTCGTCCCTAGCCGCGTGCGACAGACACTAGCCAGGAAGTCCTGACACTATGCCACAATACTGTAGCCTATCAGACAAGGTATTCACAGCAAGTAACATCTCAAAACCAATGATGATAATTGGGGTTGTGTTTATTAATGAAGCCTCAGCCTTCAAATAAAAACAAAAAATGTAGCAGCTGCGGCGGCCGGAGTGGGCAGCGGCCGGAGCGGGCGATCACGGGGGGACATCCTCAGCAGTGAAACGCGAACGGGGGCTGGAGTATAACCTAGCTATGTGGAAAGCTAACGCTACCCGGTCACCTGTTCCATCAATCCCGCTTGCAAGTGTCCGCTCATTAGACAAAAACTGGACTACATCCAACTTCAACGAAACTCCCAACGCGAGTTCAGAGACTGTTGTGTTTTTGTTGTTGTGGAAACAACAGTGTACCGGACTACCCAGCCTGTTTATACTGTCGCCGGGTAAGAGTGGAGATGGGCTGCGTTAACACGGACTTGTGCAGAAATGAGCTGCTCATTAACCGGTGATCACGTCAGTGAATAATCAACATTTAGGAGTTACTAAACACTATATCGACTCTGGTAAGGATAGGGATTTTGAGTTTTTTAGTTAGGTACTTGGAGGAATTGGGCAATAATGACAGATTCACACATTTTTCTTTTGTTTATAGTAAATAAATAATTACAAATCTTAAAATCAAGTTCATAAAGTAACTTTCTTTGCATTCATTTGATTCCCAATCAAGATACACTGGTAAGAATTGCTTTCGATTGTTAATATGTACTTAAAAACTGTTCTGAAATGGAAAATAATAGAATTTTAATCATGTGATAAAATACGCGATTAACTATAGAACTTCAGCGATTAATCGCGATTTTCAAAAATGAATCGTTTAACAGCCCTAGTTTATATATATATCCAGCTAATTTAAATAGCTCACATTACTGTATTGTGCGGTATCATAACCTGGCTCAAGGGCCATGACAAAAGAGGGAGCGAGGCATCGTAAATTATCAAAAGTGATTTATTTAACAAAAGAATAAACTAAACATATCTTTTGTAATGTGCAAAAGTGTGTCTCTGTAACTTAAATGAACTCAAAACAAGATGTGGCAGGCAGGATGATCAGGCCATGGTTGATGTCTGGATTGCAGCGAAGAGAGCCTGTAGTCTGACCAGGTGGAGCTTTATCAGCTCACAGCTCCCAGGTGCACCAGCTCTGCAATCAACTCAAACAAAGATGGATAAGACCAGAGAGGTATCACTCCTACAGAGAGGCCCCACCAGATCACACAGGGGCCGTCACAGCGGACAGTTCACTTCATTTAATATTGTATGTGGTGTTTTCTTTTGCGGGGTGCAAATGTTCCACCAGAACAAGTTCCTTCCCGAGACTGTTTTGCAGAGCCACCGCCACTGCGTCTGGAGCTTAGCTCCGCCCAAGACGATTGTGATTGGTTTAAAGAAATGCAAACAACCCAGAGTATCCTATCCCAGAATGTATGTGTGGTGTAGCCAGACCCTGCTCCACCTTACTACATGACAGAAGAAGAAAAGAAATCATCACTTTAAAAATGTAGTTGGACGCTTGTCATCTTCTTACGTTGCCCCTCAAATTTAAGAACACTAAATTCCATGAAGTGAAGTGTTCATCTTAACATCTGATACATGAGGGGGAGAATGCAGAATATTAAGATTCATGTGAAAACGGAGGAATAATTTGCATTATGAACATTACACTTGCATGAAGCGTGCCATGGGCGAAAGCAGAGTGCTGACGAGGTTGCTCTGCTCAGTAATGCTGATTTATTCTGCATTGGTTATTAGCCGAGTAGAGTGGAAACCCTTTCTCCCCCTCAAGCCTGATACAGATTCATCTACGTGAAACCACGTTGTTGACTGGAGCATGATGGGCTGGAATACGGTTGTTTAAATCCTTTCGAAAAAAAGCAGCTTTGCTCGTTTCCCCCCCCCGATTCTATTAAGATTTGATCGAGAACAGTTTAATGAAATGTAAATCTGTGTCCCACTTTGGCAGACAAACTGATACCTTGAACACCCACATTAAGTGGCAGTGGCTGCAGAGCAGTGGCCCTACAGCTGACAGCGCTTTGCTCAAGGGCACTTCTTAAAAGACAAACTACACACTAAATATTTATTTTTAATATCACGTTTTTTGCACGGTAAAAGTAATCACATTTCTTTGTGGCATATTATGTTAACACAGGTGATTTTTACCAACAAGACACATGCTTTTTCTGCTTCCCTTTGTTGTCAAGAGTTGGATGGGGAAAAACGATGCCACTCGAGGCTGTGCGCTAAATATTAGGCTGGAGTTTTTATTTAATTTTTTATTTTAAATATGCTGGGAGAGAAGGTTCAGTCATGAGAGTGTAATAATTACCCTTTATTTCTAAATTACTAGTAACTGACTAATCTTATCACCATGGATACTCTACAATGACGGTCTCCTTTTAGATGGAGCTGAAATCAGACGCTCTAAATGAGCATATCAAACACCTCTGTTAAAAATCCTTAACACCCACATCTGTCACTATGGTGGAGTGCTTTGAATCATCACTGGATGAGGGTTCTGTATAGCAATTTTTCGGTCACAGATCACAATGTTTAAAAAGGTGCTCTAAGCGGTGTCACGCGTTTTTTTAGGCTACAACATTTTTTTTGTCACGTACAGCAAACATCTCCTCACTATCTGCAAGCTGAAACAAGTGGTCTCTGTAGACAGCCCAGGCTCCACAAACGCCAACAAAAAACAAATTGTGCCAACCTGCACCACGAAATATAGCAGTCTTCCAACCAATAACCGACAAGAAGGATTTTGGGGGTGGGGGTTTGGGGGGTTAGTGCGCGGAAGCACGGAAAGGGAGGGGAAGGGGACGGGATGAGGAGGAGGGAGGGGCGAGCTAGCCTTGTTTTGTTTGAAAATACTTCAAACGTCAACAAGAAGTGCCGTCACCCAACGTCGCTTAGAGCACCTTTAAGATATACCCATAATATTTGAAATAGTAATATTTATAGACAGATATTTGTTAAGTATCCTGAAAACTTCCAGTCTTCTTTTCTGTGTTTGAGACTGCTTAGGGAAAGAATTCAAAAGTGAAAAGTCTCCCAGGTCTCATAGCGTTGATTCTGCCCACAGTAGGCAGCTGCTTCAGTGAAAAGGCTCTATAAACAAGAGTATGCTACATTTACTCAAGTACTGTACAAATTTGAGCTGCTTGTACTTTGCTTGAGTATTTCCATTTTCTACTACTTTATACTCCAAGGCAAATATTCTGCATTTTTACTCCACTACATTTACTCGATAACATGAATTTGCCCACTAGTTAGGCTACTTTGCAGATTCTGATTAATAATACTAACTATAGGCTAGTCAAATAAATTGTGATGCCATATTTCTGTTATTATTATTATTATTTAAACTTTGATTCACAATCTACCCAGCAGATTTCTAACCATAAAACCATCCGCTACAACTGCAGTTCTCACCAACCGTACAGTAGCAGTGGGTGTTCCCCGCCCTTCTGCCTCAGGGGGGAAGCACGGTGCCCATTACACAATGAGGCAACGTAGAAGCCAAAACTAGAAAACGTACTTGGATAATTGACAGACAGGTGAGATTTATACTTCATCAGAAGGGTTTTCAAAAATTACTTTTCTATTTTACAAGAGAAAAGAGTTCAAGGTTGAATTGCATTTATGGTTGAAACCTATGGTTTCAACTGGTTTCCGCTGCCCTCAAGTGGCCGAAAAAAAAAAAAAAAAAAAAATCAGTTAGGGCCGGTATAAGATTTATTTTTTAGCAAGTGAAATGTGTAGCCTACATTTCATGAATTCATGAAAAGAATAGGCTACATTACCTCCCTAGCAGGGTGGATACCTGCTGGTCTCACCCCTAATGTCAGTCTAGGTCAGCTGCATCTAACAATTAATGTTTTATTAATTGGGTTTTCAATTAAGTTTATTTTTTGTAATTCATACCTTTAACAATATGACAAATGCCTGTATTTATCAGAGAACATATCTATCTAATGTTAGCCTACATCTTTTCCTTTCAATATACTTGTTTTGGTATCCTTCCTTACTTATGTACATATATTTGCCCACATAGTTGCTATTTTATGGTTTCCATATGTGTTTCCTACCTCTAGACTGTGTCTTGTACTGCTGCAAAGCGAATTTCACTTCTGGAGATCAATAAAGCCTTATCTTATTTATCGTATCAATAAAGATTTTTTTTTTTTTCAGGGCGTAGCCTAAAAGATGCTCCACATTTGTAAATTCATCAGAGGAAAAGAAAAAGGAAAAAAGAGAGAGTGATATTAGGGGTTTATTTTCTCGAAACCTGTGGTGGAAGTTTCTGTTCAGCGAGGGAGGAATTTGGGTGAAGAAGAGACCTTGTTGAAACAAAATAAAGACAGGCTGCAAACTGGATTAAAAGTTTAGGTATTCGGTGGAAGGGTTTAATTATTGTCTCGAGAGAACAATCAAAAATGACAAGAACAGCAATTCACAATGAACAGAGTTACAAAGTGACAACAGTTCTGTGCCTCGCGTAACATATGCCATCTCCTTATATCCCATTTTCCCAGCAGAAACACGACCATGAGTCAAACAAAAGGTAGGCTATTGAAGCCTAATTTACAATATAGGATATAGCCTATAAAACAGGGACATGCAAATAAGTATTTGCTAAATTAATCGATTTGTCAAAACTGATACATTTCCAGTCTATTAATCATCTCAATCATCATATTTGATTTCATCCCACTACAGCAGCCTGGACATGCAAAAGTCAAATCCTGTTCTCACCTTCATCTCTGTTATGAGATGACCGAAACTGGTGAGGGGGATCCGCGTTTTAACAGGAGACGTCGGCATACCTGGAGACAGTTTGAATGACAATGTTACGTTACACTTTTTATCCTGCCTCACACATTCACTCCACAGTCTAAGACTTCATTTAAATGAACATTTAGAAGGTGAGGGCTAGTTCTTACTGCTCTGTTAGTTGGAGACAAGCAAAACACGGACAGTAGGCTACTAATATTTCCATGTGTACATTGTGTTCCGGGAGCTCTGACGTAAAGCACACGCTGTCCAATCAACGTGTTTCTATGCGTTGTGCTGACCAATAGGACGTGGTCTGGTGGGCGGGCCTTGCAGCTGGTTACACAAACCACAGATCTACCTGTCATTCTTCTACTCCGCCACAAGAGGGCGCAAGATTAAAGTTACTAAAACAAGCTATGTCTTTCTGATCTGCGCACACGTTGAGTATGAGTAGGCTACCATGAGTTTTCCTACTCAATTTCTGGAAATGTTTGTAATTATTTTATAGAGAGCAGCATCTTAACTGTTCATTATTTGGAAGGGGATAAGTCATTTGTAGTAGCTTTATCAGTCATTGTGATAACCTGTAATTTACACCAACACTGGAAACGTTTTCGTGTGTATCAGCCAACATGGGGCGCTCTGACTGGGTGAGCTAGAGGCCGCCCCAACATAGATTATTTTTAAATGACTGTAATGGTGGAAGTAACTAAACACATTTACTCAAGTATTAAAGTACAATTTTAAAGGTAGCCTACTTTTACTTTGAGTATTTCCATGTTATATTATATTTTATACTTCAACTCTACTATTCAATTCAATTTTATTTATAGTGTCAAATCATAACAGGAATTATCTCAGGACACTTTACAGATGGAGTAGGTCTAGACCACACTCTATAATTTACAAGGACCCAACAATTCCAGTGATTCCCCCAAAAGCAAGCATGAATGCGTAAGTGCGACAGTGGCGAGGAAAAACTCCCTTTTAGGAAGAAACCTCGGACAGACCCAGGCTCTTGGTAGGCGGTGTCTGAAGGTGCCGGTTGGGGGTATGATGAACAATGGCAATAATAGTCACAATAAAGATATTGTAATAGTTATAATAGTTCATGGTGTGGTAGAGCACAGCAGGGCGTAACAGGGCGTGGCAGGGCGTTGGCCGGACATGGCAAGTCGAAGCTGGGCATTGTAGTGCGTAGCAGGGTGTAATAGGGCACAGCAGGGCGTAGGGCATGACCACGGCGACAGCTGCCACCATGATGTAGGTGCCATCATGATCCAAGATGATGATGCTGGACGGAACAAGAACATAAGGACTCCTGGGAATACGCTCCCCGGAGCTATGTTAGTAACAAGCATTTCTGTGACACGAATACACACAGATGGAAAAAGAGAGGAGAGAGAAGCTCAGTGTGTCCAAGGAGGTACCCCGGTAGTCTAAAACTATAACCGCATAACTAAGAGCTGCAGAGAAGGGGAGATAGGGAGGCTGTGTTCCGTGATTGTGGCTACACACCTTCCGCCATCGGTCGAGGCTAACGCTGCGACTCATTACTCCCTAAGTATATGTAAGCTTTCTATGGGGAGAAGCAGAGATAGGGTGGGGGTGCGCTATGACTACTACTACTGTTCAGAGGGAAATATTGTACTTTTTGCTCCACTACATTTATTTAACTCCTAGCCTATAATTACAAGTGGTGGAATGTATAATTTACTCAAGTAGGCCTACAGTACTTAAGTACAATTTTGAGGTACTTGTACTTTGAGTATTTCCATTTTATGCTATTTTCTAATTCTACTCCACAACATTTATTTGCCAGCTTTAGCTACTTGTAACTTTAAAGATTTAGATTTTTAATACAAAGGATAAATCAACTGGGCCATTCTGCATAATGAATACTTTTGGTACTTTAAATATATTTAGATGGTAATACTTTTGTAGGGGAGACCGGTGATATTTGTAACATTTTTGACATTTCTGTCCGCATCTTGGAGCTCTTTTAAGCCAGTGCACTGAAAATGTGATACAAACTAGTGACACGTGTCTGCTATTAAATTGTGTAGCTGTTATATCTGCAACCCTTACAGAAAATGAATAGTTTACTCCCAAGACAAGGAGTAAGATGTTACAATTTACCCCATAGTCCGGGTTAGTTGTACCATACCCTGAGGTAAAATGTAACATTATGATATACATTGGGGTGAAATGTAAAATCATGAAATTAGGATTGTGACAAGAACCTGACATTGACACTTTTATTCAACACTTAAAGGTGCTCTAAGTGATGTCACGCGTTTCTTAGGTTGCAACATTTTTTTGTCACATACAGCAAACATCTACTCACTATCTGCTAGCTGCCTGTCCCCTGAACACACTGTAAAAAAAAACAAAAAAAAAACACGGTCTCTGTAGACAGCCCAGGCTCCACAAACGGCAACAAAAACAAGCTGGCCAACCTGCACCACCAAACATAAAAAGTGTTCCAGCCAATAACCGACAAGAAGGATTTTGGGGGTTGGGGTTTGGTGGGTTAGTGCGCGGAAGCACGGAAGGGAGGGGGAGGGGACGGGATGAGGAGGAGGGAGGGGCGAGCTAGCCTCGTTTTGTTTGAAAATACTTTGAACGTCAACAAGAAGTGCCGTCACCCAACATCGCTTAGAGCACCTTTTAAATGACTTTTGAACATAATATCTGTGTGTGTATGTGTTGAGAGGCACCCATCGGTCTGTCTTTCTTTTCCAAGAAAAAACATAAATACAAGGTAGGGGGAGGTTGTAACATTTTGTAACCCAGACTCTTAATATCTAATAGATATCCATATAGACACACAAACAAGATTTAGGTTTGTTGAGTTTTACTACAAAGATGGCAATGCTATCACAAAAATTAATTAGGTTTAAAAAAAATACTTTCCTACCTAAAAATTAGTTTATTTTTAATATATGCAGTCTCTGTTACAGGGTGCTGCTTCTTCACATGTGGAATAAGGACTATACAGAGCATATTTAGATTGAATAAGATGATTCCAAACGTGTTCCTCCTGATTGGAGAAATTGGACGTGTTACAACTGACCCGTGTTACAACTATCCCCGGTCTCCCCTACTTTTACTTAGAGTTTGAATGCATAACTTTTACTCGTAACAGGGTATTTTCACACTGTAGTATTGTTACAACATTGATAAACCTTTTCAAAAGCCTATTTGATGGATTTACAATTAATATTGCATTCACTGACATGGACCAGTCACCTGGCAACAAATCCTTGTGGACACAATTGTAAGGAATTTCACTCATGAAATATGATGTCATACATATAGCAGGGGGGTCAACACCATCTCTTTTCTTAGTTTAGGAGTTCTCTTTGTAGCCTGGCTCCGCCCTCCTACGTACTTCCGCTCAATTTTCATTTTCCTTCAGTACTACGTCTAGGTTTGCGGTATATTCGCGGGTTTTCTTCGATCAAATCTTTACTGGTTCAATCAGCGAACAGAGGGAGTGGCTGAGAACGAGGACGTTGAGGTCGTGCGCCAGTTTGCGTTGTCAGAGTGGCCAGACTCTCCGTACAAATGAAATGTGATGAAATGAGTCTGGTAGGACCAGGATATCCTCTTTGTTATTTACTAAAAGTTTCTCTCAGCAGCTTTGTGAAAAAAGAGGAAATTCTCAGCTTGAAACTTTTAGTTCTAAAAGTGGAAAGATAATATCCTTTGTGAATAAACAGGTCGAAACTGAAAGATTCTGCTTTGTTACATGCAGCAGAAAGTGAAGACCGAAGGTCTGAAGCAGTGAAAAAGCTCATTTCCATTACTTTAACTAAGGAGGTTTTTCCCAAAGTTACAAATCGGTGAGCACATGAAGACTTGAAGAGCATTCACCTGAATCTTTTCTTTCTCTCTATGAACTCCTTCATTTTCTCAACAAATGGGAAATTAAATTCCTCAGAAAAATGCCAAACAGCTACAAATACCTTGTATTAATACTTAGTTTGTTAACTTGTTGTAAAATATCAGAAAAGTAGTCAAACGCATGTGATGGCCTAAGCCACACAGGTTAAACAGCCAGCAATAGTCTTTTCCAGTGCAGAAAAGGGTGAAGGACTGTTATATACTATGGCCTGCCAATTGGGCCGTACCATCAGATGCCATGCTGGAGGGGGGATTTAGGTTTAGGTTGGGTTTATTTGTATTAGTTTCAAATATGTCCATTTTGGTTTTCCCCTGTGTGTGTTATTTGGTTTGGCCCAGTTAGTATATATATATGTTCCCTTTTGTCTCATTCAGGGAGAGCAGTTTTTTTTTTTTGGAGTACATTTATTTTCATTGTAGTTATGTTTGGTGTAAGTTATATTGAGTTGACCTATTTTAGAGGTTTATATATTAAGTTCTTGGTTTTATATTGTTTGTGCATTTTTTTGGGTAAATAAAAACCCATTATTTTCAACAAACTCCTGTTTTCCTAATTGTCTTACTGCTTGGTCCCTGACAATGCATTTGAAAAAATCAGGAACAAATCTGGAAAAAATATTGTAATTTATAATTATAATCTACAGGATACCTCCAACAACCCTGATCACCAATGAATACATTTTAAATGTATACACAGAATGTATCTTACTCCAAGAAAACGTCATGCTATAAAAATCATCCCATATGTACACTTAATTTCTCAGGGTCTTTTTTTACATATGTTTTGGGAGTGTCCCAATGTGTTTGCCTTTTGGAGACATACTGTATATGTCCCACTTTTAGTGATCTGCGTGGAGTTACATTCCACTGTCACCGACCTAGCTTTTACTTAATGATGACTCTGCCTTAGCATTGTCTCTACAGCAGAAGCTATGGGCTGGTCTCAGTGCAGCAAAGAAAATGTTGGCTTTGCGATGGCAACCGCCTCAAACATTGTCGTGGCAGCAGTGGGCCAACTCTTTTCTAGACATAGTTATGATGGAGAGATCGGTGGCTCGGGTACATGGAGCTAGTCAGAAAACTCTACATGCATGGGATGAAGCTTACACCTTGGTTAAAGAAAGAGTGCAGCATAAATGTATTTGACAAATTTTTGATCATGTCAGGTATCATACCTGTATGTTTGTATTGTTTCCTTTTTATTTCTTGGGGAGGTCGAGAGATCGGGGACAGGGGTCGCCATGGGATGGGGGAGGGTGGGGTTGTTTGTTCTGTATTTGGGAGGTATAAGGTTTTGTGAGGTTTTTTAAAAGTCTAAACCTGTACTATTATTGAAAGTTTTCCTGTTTATTATCAATACAAAAAAAATCTAATATATATATATATATATATATATATATATATATATATATATATATATATATATATAATTATAATGTATACGCTTTATTGATTCCCAATGGGGAAATTACGAGTACCGGGGAAATTGGTGGTCGACCCCGAGACCTCTGCAGTTGTATCAAGACAAATCAGAGTGGTCTTGAGATAATTAACAACAATCAAGTGTATTTTATCTCATTCTCAAGAATTTATTTTTGACTTGTGAAATACTGCATAGTTTTATCTAAAGAATGGAACATTGTTCTTTGGTTCTGCTAACAACTGAGGGGGATTTGTACTAAAAAGACTCTAACTTCAGAAGAGGACCATTTGAGTATATTATATATATATATATATATATATATATATATATATATATATATATATATATATATATATTAGGGCTGTCAATCGATTAAAAAATGTAATCTAATTAATTACATACTCTGTGATTAATTAATCAAAATTAATTGCATACATAATTAACGGTACCTGAACCGATACTTTTTAAGAAAGTAAAAAAAGAAAAGAAAAAAAAAGGGTACTAAACAACAGTTAATTAAAGAACGGCTTGTTTATTGCTAAGGCCATATGGTCAAAATTAAATTATTTAATAATAATGTATAACAATAACAATAACTTATTTCACTAGTAAATTGCTGTTGAACGACAAAAACAACAACCAGATAGGAAAAGGACATTTACAATAACTTCAAATGCACCATGAGCCTGTAGTTTACCAGTTTCATTGAACGCACCGTCTGTGTTGTTTCTCCGACGGCAGCTGCAGATTGTTACATCCCGGTGTTGAATCCTCTACAGTAAAACACAGTCAAACTTTACACCGTTTAGCGTTAGCTGTCAGCATTGTAACCATGTTTAATCCAGCTACTAGCTAGCGGTAGGCTAACGTTAGCTGCTGTTGAGTATTGTGTTAACTAGCTTCACGTGCAGCGGTGTTTGTGTTTCCTGTAACGTCTGTTTCAGAGCAGCAGAGAGAAGCGCAGACATATCAGTGGAACCAGATTTTCATTTTCGTCTGTATGCAAACGTCAATATGGAATGGATTAATCTGCGTTAATTTTTTTTTTTATCGCGTTATTTTTTTCTCAGATTAATTAATCGAAATGAACGCGTTATTTTGACAGCCCTAATATATATATATATATATATATATATATATATATATATATATATATATATATATATTTAGCAGTTTGAGTATCAAACTGCTAAAGCCTCATATTAACTTCAGATAAACAGTGTATTTTTGCACAGAATGAGGGCTGTGGATTCTTTCCCCATCACATTGGAAGTGCATTAGGAAGGGTTTACTTTATGACCTGTATGAAAAGGAGGAATGATTGCAGCAACCAAATCCTGTTACAACGTTATATAGGAACCTAATCTATAGTTTTGAGACAGTAAACTTTGGAAATATGCAACACAAAAGCAGAATATCAACTGATAAGGGGCTTCAAAGTCAGCACAGCATTATTTTCTAATCTTGAGGCTTTGTTGTAAAGAGGGTCCTTTTATCAAAAGTTTTAAGACCTGCTGTTTTTTAAGTTGTGTCCTTACTAGTTGCATATTCCTAAATTAATTCGTGGTTAATTGAAAATAGCACACATAAAGCCAGGGCCAAGTAAAAATCCCAGGTTAATGACACATTCCTCTTACAAACTAAAAATGAGTTAATCTGTTTTATTAAAAGGTCTTCCAATATGTCATGAATTTAGGTGCTGGGGTGTCCCTTTTGATTACATTTAGGTAACGGATTGTGCCTTTAATGTCTCTGGAATGGTCATGTTATGTGTAGGAGGTTATGTGTGAATGACAGAAGCGAATATTTGAACCTGTTATGTTCAGGTTTAATGTGAGAAAGGGGCTTAAAAGGGTGTTCGTCATTTGTCACCTGCCCACAACGCCAAGCAATCATACCAGCAATGTTTTACACAAATTTAATTGTGACATTACACAGATGATGGCGTAAGAAATCATGCAAAACGTTTGAATTGGTGCATCGAACACTTTTACACCTTTAATTACAGTTGTAGCTCCAAAAAAAAAAAAAAGAAACCACACTGACTCCCATTCTGCCTCTGTGTGTGTCCCAGTTAAACTAATTTGTAATTTATCAAACTATAAAACCAATTGAAAGGGCCACTGTCAGGTCAGTGATCCAGCCTTGTGTGTGTGTGTGTGTGTGTGTGTGTGTGTGCGTGCGTGCGTGCGTGCGTGTGCGTGCGTGCGTGTGTGCGCGTGTGTGCGTGCGTGCGTGCGTGTGTCCGTCCGATAGTCATCATTCACCTAAAATATGCAGTACTTGTGTTGCTGTTGACAAGGATTGCTTCATAGGTGTGTGAACAACTGCGCGCGCACACTCGTGGTAGTTTTGACACGGGTATCAGAGAGAGAGAGAGAGAGAGAGAGAGAGAGAGAGAGAGCGAGTTGTAAGCAGCAACACATTGGAGAGAACAGGGAAGCAGCAGGCGCGCGTTACGGGGACCCGCCGGAAGAAGCAGCAGCAGCAGCAGCAGCAGCTTCAGCGCGAGCTGGACACAGCCCGAGAAAACACCGGCAGAACGAGCGATACCGAGGCGGTCAGCGGGGCGGAGAGGAGGAGGAACCTGCACCTCGACTCGTTCTCCTCCGCTGCCTCCGTCGTCTCTCCCCCCCCCCTCTCTCTCTCTCTTCGCTCTCCTCGCCCCTCGTTCCTCTCGGACCGCCGCCGCCGCTTCCTCGTTAAGATGGCTGACCCCAGCAGCGACGGAGAGGCACCGGAGAGCGCGCGCGGCTTCGCCCGTCAGGGAGCTCTCCGCCAGAAGAATGTGCACGAGGTGAAGAACCACAAGTTTATCGCGCGCTTCTTCAAGCAACCAACCTTCTGCAGCCACTGCACGGACTTCATCTGGTGAGTGAGTGAGTGAGTGAGTGTGTGTGTGTGTGTGTGTGTGTGTGAGAGTGTGAGAGTGTGAGTGTGTGTGTGTGAGTGAGTGAGTGAGTGAGCGAGTGAGGGGAAAGGACACAGGTGAATCACTTGCTGCGGCTCCGTTCGGCCTCCTGCCACACTGACAGTATTCAGACACCGCAGTGTTTCATTTATTGTCATTGTCAAAAACACTGCGATGCGCCATTCCCCCAGTTTTCCCACAATGCGACAACACCGCGGGCCTGTCAAGGGGGTTGGGGATGCGTTGTCGGCAGCCGCAGAGCAGTCGCTGCTGCTCGGCGTTTACCGCATCGACCCGACACCCATCTCTGAAATGGGTCTGGTGGAGGAATGCAGCTGGAGACACAGAGACACAGGGCCCCACTGTTGTTGCTGCTGTAGCTGTGTGTGTGTGTGTGTGTGTGTGTGTGTGTCTGTCCATGTGTGCTTCGATATCTGTATGTGTGTGCATGCATCATTGTCAGTGCATCTCTTGTGAATTCCCCAAATTTCACATTCCTGTCTTCTGTCCACAGGGGCTTTGGGAAACAGGGATTCCAGTGCCAAGGTAAGAGCTGTGGCTCATTCACAAATCCCTCTGCTGCATATGGCTGTGGGTGTGTGGACGGATGTTCACTGTCTGAAGGAGTGTTGCTGTGTGTTTGTTGTGTTCAGGGGCCGCAGGTCTGCACACTGTTAGAGTGACCTGTGGGCTCTTTTGTTGACAGCGTGTTGGTGTTGGCAGGCAGGTGTCAAACTCAAAGCAGGTGCTTGCCAACAGTAATAAATGAGAGTGAGAACACTGTGAAGAGGCTCAGGCTGAAGAGAGTGTGAGCTTTAAGAGTAGAAGAGTCAGTGGAGTGGTGAAAGCAGACATGTCTGGTTTTGACTAAGGAGAATGGGAGGAAGACAGACCAGGAAGTTAGATTTCTCTAGCTTCTTTTCTCCCCTAACACCGAGCCTGGCATCTGATTAGAATTGTAAAATGGTGGGTTTGTGTGTGGGTGGTGATGTGTGTCCGTGGGTGGGCGGCTGCTCATGGTGAGGGGTGGCAGTCTAGACACAGACCTCTGCACAAAATGGTTTTATAAACCTCACAATATAGTGACACCCCTCAATGACATGCATGCTACAGTAATGCAGCAAATGTTGTGGCAGTATTACTTCCTCCTCTGTACTGATCTCAGACACCCATCTGAACTCATCTGGCTCCAGTCATGTGAGATTTATGAAGAAAATGACCAAAGTTTCCACACTGTGCTCTTACTTAAGACTTCATTTACTGGGAAGAGTTGTGCAAAGTTGTGTAATTGTATTAGCAGTAAAAAAAGTCCTCTCATATCTTCAGGCTACAGGCTTGGTGTTTTTTACAGAAAATGCATTGGGTGGTTAGAGAAAATTAGCACTTTATGTGGGAACTGCCTCCTGGACTATAGTGAGCTAGTGTGTGGTGAACTCAGGCCCTCTTACTATCTTTTTTCAGAGTTCAGAAAATTCACTTGACTGTAATGCAGCCTTTAAAATCAGGAAAAGAAATCACCATATTACGATATCCAAAATCTATGACAATAATTAGGGATTCACTTGTTGCCACAGCAACTCCAAACAACCTGGGCTGTAGCTGACGCGTTGTTATCAAGGAGGTAAGCTTCTCCTCACAACGCGTAGATCCTATGGCGCCATTTTGATGCTAACAAGCACTCACCCCCCGTTAGCATCCCATTGACTGCCATTCATTTTGACGTGACTTTGACAGCAAATAACTTTACATCTGAAGCGTTTAAAGACTTTATTTATCCATTGTTTATTTCTAAAGAAACAACAATGTGTAAAAGGCTCCATTACCTTGTACCTCACGTTATGGCTCCGTAGCAGACGTTTTTGTAAAAATAGGCTAACGATTGTGTCATAACCACGCGACCTACTGTCGCATAGTAGAGGAATTACCGTATAGTACAGGAGAAGCTCGCAGGCAGTTTCGTCTCACATTAGCTGTTTAAGTGTAATTACTAATGTTAACTAGCATTTTAGTTAGCAATAATTAGCCTGTGCCTATGTTATCTCCTTACATATACCTACGCTCTCCGTCTCTGCAAGATTGGGAATGATTGAGATTTCTCTTGGCACAGCTACCAGAAGACTTACAACATTCAGACAGGTTGCTCACGTCACATTTATGTCGTCTCTCTCAGTTGGAGGCTGCGCAGTAACGCTCGGCGCTCACTGGAAAAGTGCTTCTAATATCCTTCACTGGTCTCCGTCCAGAGCAACGAGATCTGTTGGTCCATTTTATATACTGTCTATGGTTATTATGGAACCCACACAACTTCGAGGCAAGGCCCGCCCTTCAATAGCATTCACACACTACGATTGGCCAGGCGTCCATGCTTACGCTAGGTAACATAAACATGGACGCCTGGCCAATCGGCTATCCTAACCTTAACCTCTCAAGGTCAATGCCTAACCCCAACCAATCGGGCTGCTTCGTAGAGCTGGACTTGCCTAGAAGTTACCATAATAACGCGTAGCTGACTCAAGCCAGAGAAATTTAACATGCTTGTGTTTCTGGTCAGAAATCTGCCTGACAAACCCGCTGATTAAACAACCTTTCAAAATTAGAAATTGTTACTGCTCTATCAATTCTGTTACTGTGTTATTTCTGTTTCAAAAGGCAGCAATAAATAACACATTCAAATCTAGAGTGTTCATGTGATTTCATACATTAGTAGTGAAATTAATTAATGCATAATAATCGTGATAATCCTGAAACCGTGATTATTCTTCAGACTAACTAATCTTCAGGTGATTGTACCAACAGAATCTATAATCGTTGCGTCCCTAGTCTCATATCACGATATCGATATAACATCGATATACTGCCCAGCCCTAATACAAACTAAGATTGGGTGTGCTTACCCAGACACGTTCCACACATGCACAATAGAAATAAACGTGATGGCGACCTCCTGACAGCAAGAAAAAGAGCTCCCTTGTTTGTTGTATTTTTCTGAACAAGTCAAAAAAGTGTGTGTGTGTGTGTCCGCTTACAGTAACGAATAAGACCATGGATGGGGAATACAAGCAGGCGTCCAATCTACTGTATCTGTAGTTGGTGCACTTGTAGTGCAGACAGTCTCGACTCTGCCCTTTAGTTGATTAATTCATTGAAATAAAACTAATTGGCAAGTATTTTGATAAATGATTAACTGTTTATGTAATTTTTCAAGCAAAGTCCAAAAAAGTAGTTCTCAAATGTGAAAACTTGCTACTTGTAGTATTTCATAATAAATTGGGATTTTGCTGCTGTTGTTGGTTGCATGAAGAGGGTCAAAAGCTTGTTTGTGATTTTGTAAATCAATGGTCAAATTGAAGCTACAGTATAACAAGTGTATAAAAGTGAGTTTTTTGGTCAGAAAAGTGAAAAGAGGCCTTAAAGCTATAGTGCGTAGTTTCTGTCACCTCCATGAGAAATTCTAAGTAATGACAACAACACGGCGCATCCACATGATACGAGCCTTCGGTGCACCACACCCACCCCTCCTCCACACAGTTGCTAGTAGCGTTTAGCCCATCAAATCAAGAACACGGAGGATTAAGGAGAGATAATTATCTTGTACTTTTTGTGTCCTTGTCGTCTACAAAGTCGAATGCTGCTGTTGTCCTATGTCAGCGGTGACGTAAAACGCATCACTCGAGCTGCTGCGCGCGAACGTCGCCAGACTACACCATTTTGTAAACATACTGAGAAATACAGAGAGAGTTGTGTGGAGCTGATAGTCTTAATTAGCTTTGTATCGACTCATTTGGCAATGGCTTGAATGTAACAGACGTTATAGTTGCGCACTATAGGTGTAATTTAATCTAATTTAAGAAAATAGTTGAAGATTAGTAAACAAGAAATGGTATAGATTTTAAAGATTTTGTGAACATGTCAAAATGTTAATTGTTTATATTGAAGCTAAAAGCTATACATCATTTTCATTTAAATATAGGTCAACAACTCATCACCTCCCATTTAGAACTGATTTGGCGATGTGCAAATCAGGATACATGGTCATGTAGTTAAGCTTGTGAGAGCAGCTTTTTATTTTTTTTATTTTTAAAAAGTTTTTGGGCTTTTCCGCCTTTTAATTTTTTGACTGGACAGCTAGGTGAGAAAGGGGAGGGAGAGGGGGGAAGACATGCAGGAAATTGTCACAGGTCGGACTCGAACCCCTGACCTCTGCGTCAAGGCATAAACCTCTCAGTATATGTGCGCCTGCTCCACCCACCGAACCAACCCGGCCACAGCTTGTGAGTTTTAACCTGGGAAACCTAACACAAGAGTAAAATTATAAGATGTTAAAAACAAACGTGTTCATCTTAAGTTCTCAGTAAGTGTTGATTTGGTGATTTACAAAAGACATGTAGGTTAAAACTTAGATATTAAGGTTACATATAACTGAGATCTGGTATAGAGCTCAACAGTGACCGCCCACTTTTTTAACGGCTCTGGTTCCGGAAGTGTTTTTCCCCATTCAATTGTTTCATTGACGTTTCAAAAATTACTTACAGTATATAAAGGGTTTTACCAAGCCAACCAGCTACGAGATGAATAGTGAGCATAAAACATTTGATTCGGCGTAAAAAACATTTTGAAAACGGCAAAAAGGGCAAAGGTACAAGACAAATGCAGAAGCTCGCCCTAGCCGTTCACGGTTTCGCGGGTACGGTAAACGTTTTTGTGGTAACAGCGAGTTGGACCAATCACAGACGTTGCTGTTACTTAGGATTGTGGGGAGTATAGTTTTTCTCCATAAGATCGCGGATAAAACATGTTTTTCGTAAAACAAGGTTGATTTCATACAGACTTCTAGCTTGTACAGGAGCGGAAATTTTCGTTTCACAACCACGTAGGTCATTGTCAGTCTACCTCGGATGGTTTAGACGTTATGGCCGATAATCAAAATACTTATGGAGAAAATCAATGGGATTTTTACATGTGGACTCACACTGTTGAGCTCTGAGCACCACTTCATGCTGTAACTGTATGTTGACCTGAAAAGAAGAGAAAAAAAACACACGTGTCCAATGTGCAGTCTCACTGAATGAGGACCATTATGTTTGCTTTGATCCCTTTTAGTAGTATTAGTATATTGTTCAGTTAGATAAAAACAGAAATAGATTTTTGAACATGGATGCTGCACAAAGACTGAGTTAGCTGTTCACTTACAAAACTGAAACATTGTAGTTGGAGAAATCCTGGGCAATAATGGAAAAAAACCTTTTTACCAGAATAAAAGCAGCTGTTTTTCTTTCTTCTGCTATTCGGTGCACAGTTGATTGGAAATTGTGTACATAAATATACAATATTATAATACCTGAAGTTATGGTCATGTGAATATAATGTTTTGAGGATTGATGTCTGTTTTTGTGTCCGACATACAGCAGTTTCTTATAATCCCAAATGTTTGGCATGACACAGAAACAAATTAACTAATTTAACTGTTGTTTTAACAGCAAATTAAACAACTTAAAAAAAAATTGATGCGTGTCGATTAATAGATTAGTTGATAGGGCAAAAATTAATCGTCAACTATTATAACAGATTAATCGTTTGAGTCAGCTTTATACCATTGTAAACTGATTATCTTTGGGTTTTGGACAAAACAAGATGCCAACCAAACTGATGGGCATTTATTGACATTTTATAGTCTAAATGTCTTATTGACAGATTAACAGATTAATTGATAATGAAAATAATCATTAGTTGCAGTCCTTCTTTACATTGAAATATTAACCCTTATATGCTGTTGAAGCAGCATTTAAAGGTCCCATGGCATGAAAATGTCACTTTATGAGTTTTTTAAACATTAATATGAGTTCCCCCAGCCTGCCTATGGTCCCCCATAAGGGGAAAGGTTACCTCCCCTTTCTCTACTTTGCCCGCCCAGAGAGAGACATCATGGCTTGCAAATGAGCGAAGCATGGCAGTTGGTCAAGGCCACACCCGCACCCTCCACCTTGCCCCACCTCTGTAGCTTTAAATGCTATTGAGGAAATGCTACAGACACAGAAATGGCGCGTCCTAAGCAAAGCTCATTGTGGGACTGGCTCTACTGGCTGTAATTCTGCACCAAAGCTGAATTTCGGGAAAGAAACTTCAGATACAGTATTAGGGGACCACTGAGGCCTATATAAAAAGACCTTTTAAGCTTTAACCTTCAAATCACCAAATCCAGGGTCGGAAAATAGCTTTTTTCAGTGCCTGCTACTGAGGTAGTAAGTACTTGTCTGCCACTCAGACATTTTATCTGCCACTTTTGAAATCTAAGCGCTAAATGAAGGAATAGCTTTTAGATCATTTAGACATCATTTACTGTAGAGAATGTTGTTGTTGTTCAATGTTAGATACTGTATATTTACAAAAAAAGCATTGTATGCATGGTAGTTCACAGTGTTTTGAATTACACTGACTTTTCAGGGGAACCCTATTTTTTGGAGGGTTGGAGGGTACTGAACACATGCACGCGCATACATGAATATGCCTGCCTATGTGCAAGAATATACCATCAATACATTTCAGTTCATACAGACCTTGGCCAACAAAAAACAAACATATTTACTACCACTAGATAACTTTGTTAATTTCCTGTCTGCTTTGAGGGCAACCATCGCCACTCTGTCGCTCGACCACACACGCTATACACTGAGCTATTCCTTCAGATGAAACTGATATGTGATGTAGCTGGTAAAGTTGATACAGTAATGAGTGTGTGCACGTCTTTTTATTGATGGGTATTGGTAAGAATTTGGTGAACTTTGACTAACCAAACAAATAGATATTGTTGCTTTTATAAAGCAGTTGCGAGCGACTTTCAAATGTGTAGCGCTGTCCAATCATACGCTAATCTTACTAAACATGGTTTTCTGTTGGATGGCCTGACGATTTTTGTCAGTGGTGGGTCCAAATTTCAGACCCTCACCAAATGTGATTCCACTGTCATGATAAGTAGGAAACAATGAGAGACAGCTTGTGAATCCTATTTTGTCTACAGAGAAACTCTGATTACAACACACAGAGAGAGTGTGACTTCATTCTCTGCCCAGGAAGCCATTACTCCACTATATCTTTACATACAGTAGCAAACGGTTGTTTGCTGCTATATGAAAGTTTTAAATATCGAGTACAGAACCTTTAATTTGAGAGTCAGGTAGAGAGATTAGTAAACAAGAACTTAAGGATTTGGTTGGTAAAACAATGACTACGTTTACATGCACATAATATTCCGTTTTTTTGCCCTTATTCCGAAAAAGACGATATTCTGACTAAGCTGTTTACGTGGCTAATGGAAGTGAATATTCCACTAATATTCCCGTTTACATGGAGACGTGCAAAATACGATTTCAAAATAAGTTTACCAGCGGCGGCAGACTTGTTGGACCGTGCGAACACAGCCTCCCTCTTTCATTTCTTCAACCAGCTTTTTGAAAAGGTCGCCGTAGCGATGTGTGCTTATATCCACAAACCTGTTGATATCCAAGTCTTTGATAAGGTTTAAAAGCTGTGTTTCTCCTTCTTATCGGGTCTGCAGCCTTGTGAACTGTTGGCTGGTTGATTTGTGTACAGCAACCATAGCAACGCTCAGAGCTAACCATAAGCCTGCGGTAAAAACCCTGATTGAGACGCATATTCTGAATGCGCTGTATACTTGTCCAAACAATGCCTCTAAAACCCGAATAATACCAGAATATCCCACACGTCTTAAACGGAAAATGCTATGTTAGAAAAAAGCCCTTATTCGGAATATGCTGTTTACATGACCTGCATCAAATTCGGAATATTGTCATATTCGGAATAAAAGTGGAATGTTGGTGTGCATGTAAACGTACTCTGTGTCCCCTCAATGACTCATGTTTGCTTTAAAGTTGAGATTGGAAGTTCACTCTTGAAACTCTCAGTGGTAATGTTTGTTTGAACATGTTGTGGCATGAGGCTTTGATTTGGTGACTTGCAGATCATAACACAATTAAACCGGGCAGATTTTGTGCCGTTGTTTAAACAGCATTTGATGACTATATTTCAACTTGTACAGACCTACTTCACGTTGAAATATGGTAATTTAAATGCTATTTAATCACAAAAGGGTTCACATTTCAACCTGTCATCAGACCAGCCTTTGAACCACCAGAAACAGTGGAAAACTATTATATTCATTTGAAACGTGTACATACCAGTGTTTTTTCTTTCCCTCTATTGTACCTAACATGAGAAAAAAAAGTTTGAAGATTTGTGTGAACAGTGGTGTCTTAAAGAGAGTTAGAGAACCTGGAAGGGTGTAGATATAGTTCAGTATGCATGGGAGGAGCACAGACTCATATACAAATCATCAACACACACTTCTTGGTCAGGAGGAATGTCAGGCATGTGGTAGAGACTTGTTCTGACTCGTGCGGCAGATTGTGGTTATATCTGTGTTTGGGTGTGCTTTTGAATACCTGCTTTGCGGGTTAAGATTCATCCTCCTTCCTTTCATGCCTTCTGCTTTCTTTTTATTGGTGTTCATTTGTATGTGTGTGCACACCTTTGTGCACTGACAGGAAAAAGGGGAAGTTACTCTCATGTCATTTCCTGCTTAATAGAGATCCAGATGTCTGTCTTCTGGGTTTTCATATCAGATGAGTTGAGGTAAAGTTTCACAAGAAGGTTTCTGATTTTGGAAAGTACAAACCACTTTTTTTCCTCCACATTGAAAAAAGATGTGGACAAAAAGCATTTCTCAAGAAACCAGCTTTTAGAAGTGGTTGGTTTTATTACGCTTCTATAAAGGCTTTTTTCACAGCAGACATTTTCATTTCTTATAGTTTGAAAACTGCACATGTTAACAATAACCTTAATTATGGCTCTGTAATGGGAGTGGGAACTATATAATATCATTTCACTATTTTTTTACAGGCAGGATCACGATTGACGATCTTATCACAATTCTTTTTCATGTTGGTTTTTAAGGCTGTTTCCCAAATTACTGAACAGTACAACCAGACTTATTTCCCTATTGAAGCACAATATATAGTTTTTTTTTTAACACCATCACGATTTCAACCGGCGCAATATACACATTGTGAAAGGCTGCGACATATCGAGAAAGACACACAGATATTTTTGTGTTAGTTGAAAGAGACTATCAGTAGAAAACTGCACTTTAAAATGTTAACTGTCATTTTCTTTTTTAGTGGTGCCTTTTACGTTCAATTCAATGTTCAATAAAAGAATGTTGGAAATGATTTCCTTACGTTTGTTTTAAATTCAACAAGCAATGTGTTGTATTTTAGCAGAATACTGAAAGCAGTAGAAATGCAGAAATTAGTACACTTTATCATTTGGTAAATTGTAATTGATAGTCTCGCTGTTTCACTGCCTGCCCGGCTGTCCGAACGCCCCAAAGCATATTGATTGGATGATAGGCCAGCCAGTCTAAATATATTGATTACAAGATACGTTTGTGACACTGTGGCCGAGAAATCAAGTGCGTATTTTAGAGTATGCCTGTCCACAGCCCAGCGCCTGCTCGTCAGTATACTCCTTCACGATGCAAAGGCGACAGATCTTTTCAGCGCCAGTGCTCTGAAAATGTCAGGATGGGCTGACTGGATGTTAAAATGTCTACAGAACTACACAGAATGTTGTGAGATGACGATGAAATGAACAAATCACAGCAAACGACAACAGATTGACGTTCAGCATCACCCAGTTTTTGGGGTTCAGGATAATTTTAAGGATATGACTTTAAAAAAGAAAATCTGTATTAGGGATAGACAGATTATTGTTTTTACTGTTCAACTTACATTTCTTTATATAGATTTATTTATGTTCTCCTCAATTTGTTTAATTTGTCTTACCAACAGTCCAAAAACCAAACATTTAATTTACAAAGAGAGTAAAACACAGAAAGCTTGATCCTAAACAAGTGACCAATTATCAATAATCTCATTCCTGACACACACACACACACACACACACACACACACACACACACACACACACACACACACAGTGTAGTGATTTACGTGCCGATAACTGTCAATATGAGCTCAACTGACCCTGGTCATGTCACAAGCACTGTGCATGTTATATAGCCGTTAATACTCTTCACTGTATACAGTTGGTGGAACCAATCTTGTGTGGTTTGTAAAGTCTCTGTAGGTTTCAGGTAGTCTTTAGGTGTGTCTAACTGGTATGTTCCTGTTTCCTTGATCACCACCAGGGGAAAAAAACAACAGTGAATACACTGTCTGTTCATTGCTTGCAAGCTACAGTTATGATGGATATGATATCCATTATAACTGAGATGAGATGATGGATCTCCAAAGACCTTTTTTTGTCTTCCTGTTAGTAATAAAAAATATTTAATTTGAAATGTCTCGTTGACAGAATCATGTTAGTGGGGATTAGTTTAGATTAGTATATGAACAGGGCCCAGGTGTTTTCTGTTCGGTCTCAAAGTACGGCTAGGGATGGGTATTGTAGATGTCATCGATACTGCTATTCTTATCGATACTCCTTATCGGTTAGTTTTCATAACTAAATAATTGCTTTAAAAATATATATATATTTAAAAAAAGAATACATTCAGAACAGGATTGGAATTTATTCATATTTTAAATATAACAAAATGTTTCTAAAGCAGTAACAGTAAAGTTTACAACAGCAAAGTCACTTTAAAAGCTCAATAATATCTCACTGGAAACAAATCTAAAATATCAATAAACTGACATCCCAGTACGGAGTTTAGAAAGAATGGGGAGCACAGACATCAGTCAGTATTAGTCCTCCTGTCCTCTGTCCTCCCTCTGCCGAGGTGATTCACTGTCTGCAGGTACCGCTGGTAGAGAGAGAGAGGTCAAAGGTTTTACTGCACTTACGGTACCGAGCGTAGTTGGAGGAGCTCAGCTCCGCCACAGAGAGCAAAGGAGATGCTGCAGCGTGATAATCAATTGCACCAAAATGTTAAAAAGTAACGATAACAGAACCAGTAACGCTAGAGCTTATCAATACTACGGTCTTTAATAATTTAGCCCCAGTGCTCGTTTAATACCACGTTTTGGTACCCATACTCAAGTATGGCTGGGCGATGTATCGAAAAAAAATCAATTAGAATTTTTGTTTTCGCACATTTGTGTAAAAAGTCTCGATTGTGAAAATCAAGTCTTCACAACGCACACAGAAAAGCTCGTTTCCGCTGCCCCCAAGTGGCCAAACAAATCTGGTTACAGTTTGTCTTGATTGCTTTGACCTGCTTAAAGAAACTGGGATCCACTCGGTTTTCATCATCACTGTCTCAACAGAGCAGAAGACACCTCTTGCAAATGTGTTAACCCTTTCTCATTGGATTGACACATTTTCCCCACCCTTTTGCAGAACAGCTAACACGGATGTCATTCAAGCAGTCCAAACTCCATTGTTTTAGCTTTGGTAAGCAAACAGAAAGAGCTGTAAAATCAAACTTTTCCTGAACCCCGTGGGGAGGAGGGCCACAACATCATGGCCACCAACAAAACCCAGCAAAGCTTGTTCTTGCTCGGGCTTTAACTTCTGGATATTCGGCAGCGTTGCCACAACGGACCGAATGGCTTCACTCGCATCTTTCTAGTGCACGTCCTCAATGTCATCGTTCTCAGCCAAATATTTGACCGGAGAAAACCCAAGAATATACCGCAAGTACTGAAATGAAAATTGAGCGGAAGTACGTAGGAGGGCGGAGCCAGGCTAGGTTTAAATAACCTTAGATTGGTTTCTTTTTTTACTGCTACGTTTTTGTGGCAGTTATTTAAGAAGTAGAACCAGATACAAACAAGCTCTTTTTAAATCAACTAACTTGGTCTTATTTATGTTTTTTTTTTTTAGATTATTTTTTTGGGGCTTTTCCCTTTATTGATAGGGGATAGAGAAGGGAGATAGAAAGGGGGAGAGAGATGACACGCAGCAAAGGGCAGCAGGTCGGATTCGAACCCTGCGCTGCTGCAGGACTTAGCCAACATGGGGCGAACACGCTTACTGGGTGAGCTAGAGGCCGCCCCATTTATGTTTATTAATATTGAATTTTCTTTTACATGTAACTGACAGCGATTTTGTGTGTTGACACTAATGTAGTTCTTTTCACCAAGTGGGCGATATCGTCACTGTTAGAAATTCCCGACTAATTCACGACTAAAAGGCTGACGTGAACGTTTTGTCCGGCTCAGTTGCTCGTAATCATGGTCTAAACCAGGGATCTTCAACAGGGGTTCCGTGACCCCTGGAGGGTCCTCAGAGTCCAAATTATTGTTATGTTTTTTTTCAAAAATTAAAAAGTCCTAAAATGAATTCAACATATTATTATCAAATATGAATCCCCACTGATGATAGGCTTACTGGCCTATAGGTAAGGAAGTCACTAAGGCCATCCACAGATACAGTGCCACATGTATGTTTAACATTAAAACATGATTTATAAAATGATTAGCGATTATAATATCTTAGTATTCTATGCAAAAATCTATGTATAACGGTTTTAGGTGGCCCCACAGGTTATTGTAGGCCCAGTTTAATATGCAACTTCAGTTTATACAATATATGTAGTAAGGGGTCCCTGCTCCATCTTTCTTTCAGTTAAGGGGTCCTTGGCTTGAAACCCCCTGGTCTAAACGATATGATGTGAACGTTAGCATTATAGTCTTCAGAGAGCTGTTTGTTAGCAGGATCTTATCTCTGCGGTTCAGTTTATTCAGGCAAGCTCAGGCCTGAATGATGATTATTACAAGTGTCTCCGTCTGTGGTTTGTGGACTGGTAATCATCCAAGATGGAGGAACTTCCTGATGCTCCTGTTGGTGTGAAACTGTCGGCCCGCTGTCATCCTGGCAGTCCATCGCAGGAGTCTTTTTTGGATCGGCTCTGATTTGCTGTTATCGCTGTCAGTCGGATAAAACGGGGTTGTGTGTGTGTGGACTCGACTGTAGGGCTCAGCGTGGTTGCTAGGCAACAGAGCAAGACCTCCTCGGCAGGTCACTAGGCCTGTCTTTCAGTAGTGTGTGTGTACGTGCACAGGTGTGTGTGTGTGTGTGTGTGTGTGTGTGTGTGTGTGTGTGTAAGTGACAGAGCAGATTTATGAACAAAAAGCTATGAAGTGTGACTGCACTGTCCTTCACTGTGTTTTCTGTTGCTCCAGTTCTCTCTTTCTGTCTTTCTGACACACTGCAAACACACAAATGAATCCTCCACCCCCTCACATCGCCTCAAACCCAGCTGTGCCCCATCCCTTCCTGCCCACACACGCACACACATGCACGTGTATTTCTCTGTTTGACTTTATTTTCTTCTTCACTCTTTCTTTCTTTTCCTCTTGTCTTTATCCGTTCTATTTGCATTGTGCAGCACTACAGATGGACAAAGTTCCATGTTGTACCCAGTTTATCATCAGCCTCTGTTTTATCTGTGTTCATCTGTTGATATGTTGAGGCCTTAGAGTTGAAACTCCACTACTCTAAATTTACAGTAAGTCCAGGTGTCCACGCATGTGACCCACCCTCTCGTCTGCACAAACGCACGCATGAATAAACATAAGCACTCTGTTGCTTAACTGCTAGAAAGACGTGGAAAGTGCTGCCAGTTGCCACGGTGTCTCATGAAAATGTAACGACAATGTGAATAATTAAGATTAAACTAGAGCTTAATGCCACCGTGTGTGTGTGTGTGTGTGTGTGTGCGTGTGTGTGCGTGTGTGTGTTGGCTGTTGTTGCAACATGTGGGATAATCTTGTCATAGTAGTATTGAAATGTGAACCGTATTGATGTCTTAATTCTTTTCCTGATACGTCAGTTCATTGTAAAGTGGTTTAAATGAGCATTGCTACACCAGTGATATGAGGCTGAACCACAAAGTCTGGCTACAGTACAGAAGACTGATTTGCCCTATTTATCTAAATGGAGTTTTGGTGTTGGTCATGTTCATGTCTTCCTATGTAGAAAGTTTTAAAATTTTTAAAGGGATGGAGTGCACTGTATTTCCATCTGACCCAGAGTGTGCAGTTTAAAGGTTTAGCAGGTTTAGGTTCATCTGATCTTTGCTCAGCTGGATGTCTAACGGATCAGTAGCAGCTCTGCTCAAAGATATCAAACATACCTTCTCCACCTCTGAATGTTTAATACTCATTAGTACTGTCACTTTTTAATTCCTGTAGGCTGCAGCTTACAGGAATTCTCATTATTGATTTATCTCTACAATATCACATATGTATTGAAATATCTTCAAATAATTCAAATTGCTTCTTTTGTTCAACCAACGCTACAAAACATATCCATTAGGTTGCTAGAACAATACAATGTGTGGTGTTTTTGATAAATGACTTAAGGCATAATCAGAATAGTTACTGATTCATTTTGTGATTAATCTAATTAATAACTTAACAGCTTACATATAGTTTGGAACAGTTTCTGCTGTGGCTGTTTTCACATCTAAACAAGAAGTGGATTTGACGACTTATGTAGTTTTATTTCTTATTAGTAAAATGTTCTGCTGTGAGGCATTGTGTTTGGGTTGTCGGTCCTTGTGACCTCACAAAACGCGTTTTTGGCCATAACTCAAGAATGAATTGGCTAATTATAACAAAATGTCACACAAATGTCTAATAGGATAAAATGATGAAGTGATGACATTTAATTTCCAAAATGTCAAAGGTCAACTTCACTGTGACATCATAATGTTCAGCAAAAAACGCTTTTCTGTCTATTATTAAGCGCTATACGCGGGAATAGAAGGGGAGACATTTGGTCCGGTACTGAGTTGTTGACACCAGTCTTGAAACTGGTGATTGTTTACGGTAGATCTTCTGTGCTGCCGGTTTAAAGATGTGTGTAAAGCATCCACGTTTTGCCAGACAGTACACCTACATATACCTTTTTTATTTTATTCCTTCAAAGTCTTCACTACGCACTGTATATTATGTCTGCACGGACATGGATGTAAACTGTAACAGTTGCACTGGTTGGCGGAGGCATACAACCGCAAGGCTGTCATTCTAGTGTAATGTTATTACTGATGTCTCCAAACTTTTTAACGCTACATTCAACTGTAAATTATTTGTTGATTAATCGATTAGCTGAGCCACAGAAAATGACAATGCTTTTCATAATCGGTTAATTATTTGAGTCATTTTTAGCAAAAGCGAGCCAAACATTCACTGACTTTAGCTTCTCAAATGTGAAAATATTTGCTGTCGTTCAGCAAACTGAATCTCGTTGGGTTTTGCACTGTTGGTTGGATAAAACAAGCGATTTGAGTGTGTCAGCTTGGGCTTTGGGAAAATGTGGTTTGTTAGTTCCAGCCATGGTAAAGTTTACAGCGATTGATCAGACCAGCTTGTCCCTCTCTCCTACTCAACTCCTGTCAACAGTAGCAGTTTGGATCTCTGTCTGCAGCATTTATAAGACATGTCTTGTAAACATCTACGTCTTGTCTGAAATGTTCATATGTATCACGTGTAAAATAATGATTCACAGAAATTCACACGAAAATTTTTTGTGTGTGCTCCCATGTAAAACATCTGGAATGTTTACTTTACTTGATACCAAAGTTTGCGTTTCAGCTTCTCAGGCCTGTCGGGGTGTGGGATTTGTTTTATAGATTCAATTATTCAATTCATTATTATTTCGTTTTCAGTTGAACTTTTGATAAGTATGTTGTTTTGTACAGTTGTTATAAATACAGGAATACTTCCAGTCATTTGTCTGCAGCTCATTCTGTTTAAAAAAATCGTGAGAAAATCGTATTGAGAACTTAAAATTGTGACTCGTATCTTTACACCCCTATTATTAAGACAAGATTTGGGTTTTTATTGCTTCATTAGTCTGCCTGAGCTCTTATCACACAGTTAACTGTGGACGATGATGCAAGCGAGAAGTCTGATGCTTCAGCTAAGAAATGATTAAACTCCCTGACCAACGATTTAAATCATCAACTTTAAGAATGCAGCCCGAGACCATTTTAGAAACATGTATTATATGTACTTCAGTTCAGTGGTGGAAAAAGTATTTGGATCTAATGGATGGATGGATGGATGGATGGATGTTATTAATCCCAAACTGGGAAATGACTGTGTTACAGCAGCAGGTATAATAATCCTTAAGTAAAATAGTAATACCACAGTGTGAAGATACTCTGTTACAAGTCAAATAGGGCTGCATAATATATTGTATTTTCATCGCAATATCAAGTAAATTAAGTAAAAGTAAATTCAAAGCAGCAGAACTGAATACACCCTAATATCTGTTTATTTTAATTCTAATTACTTTATATACTGCTGGGTAGCCTAATCTATAACAATGCATCATCATTCATTAGTTGATTTATATTTTGTTTTAATTATCCGCATCTGCAAAGTAACTAGTTAAGTGATGAAATGAATGAAGTACTATGAAGTAGCATAACATGGAAATACCCAAGTTAAGTGCAAGTACCTCAACATTGTACTTAAGTAAATGTACTCACGTACGGTAGTTACATTCCACCACTGCTTCAGCTCCCATCCATCTTATCTAATGTACTTCCCTGCTTTTGAGCAGAGTTTCTACTTGATTGTAGCGCAATAGACGGTCCCCGACTCAGCCAAATTAACTTCTTGGGGAAAACGTAGACTTCCCCAAAACTTCTGTCCTAAAGGGTAACTACCGTTTTTTTCAACCTGGTATTGTCCTATGTTTGTGTGTGTAAGTGACTGATAGGAACAACAGTCTTTGAAATTGGTGCAGTATTGAGCGTGACCGCTGTAACCCGGCAGCTTACAGACCGGGCTGCAATGTTACCCTATGTGGCAAATGTTCAGCGTCAGTTTGGTCCACTAAAAGTGCTGTTTTTTCCGCTAAAAGGCTCAGATTACTATTCTAAGTGTCTGACAACATTATGGAAAGAATCCCTACAGAGATAGACATTTTTAAAACCGCTTTAAGACCTTTCTGTTTAACCAGAAATGGTTCTTAAGTCGCTAGCGCTAAACCCAGCAGACTCCATTTAAAAAAAACAATACTTTTAGCGTGTATAGAGCCAACATATTTTCACATGTAAATTGGTAAACTATGTGCTTATTTCAACCAAAACTAGAGTTGTGATGGTTGGAAAAGTGGAAAGACGACCCAAAATGGCTTTTTATAGTTTTATTTAGTTGCTGTCGACTTTGAATCGAGTGTATTTTACGATGCTAAAATGACTTTGTTTATTTACATCTACAGTCTGGTGGGTTTAGCGACCACAATTTCACGGATGTTTTTATGTTTAAACAGAAAGGTTGACCTCCTTAGAAATCCTTTCCATAATGTTGTCAGACACTTAGAATAGTAATCTGAGCCTTTTAGAGGCAAAACGAGCACTTTTGTGAACATAAATACAAGCTGCACAATTGCCCTATTAACTTCCATTGTAGCTTGTTTGGCTGCTGCCGACTGCAGAGATCTCGCTTAATAATGGACCAATGTCAAAGATTGTTCCCATCAGTCACTTAGACACAAAAATATAGGAAATTGGGTCCAGGTTGAAAAAACGGTAGCTACCCTTTAACCGCCAGCAAAAGAGCACCCATCCAGAGATCTTTTTGTCTATTTAGTTTCCTTATAAAAATGATTTCCTTACAAAGGGGTTCAGAGTCAGCAACCACGTGCTATATTATGCTGATAGAATGCAGGGTATTTATTTCGGTCCGTCACAACACTGAATGATTTTAGCACAACTTCAAGCAGCGAGCAGGAACAAACAGTCACCAGGTGTGTGGAGCCTGCTGCCTCCGCGAGACGTTTCCTGTAGCAGCTTTAATGTTATGAGGTGTGATCAGGAGATGTCCCACCATGCTGTGGTTAAATTTAAAACCGTCTTAAACTGAAGCCATAAAACTAAACAGAGATGTCTGCAGCAAGGAAGGAACGAATGGGAACTGCTGAAATATGTGTAGCCTGTCGTGCAATGACTAATGCCACATAATTGACATATTGATTCATCTCTTTGTTGCTATTGTGTCGCCTCATTTGGCGTTGCAAGTAAGCCTGAGTTTGACATTTGCTTTTTTCCCCCCTCTTTCCCTCCACCAGTGTGCTGTTTTGTGGTCCATAAGCGCTGTCATGAATTTGTCACCTTTTCCTGTCCGGGGGCCGACAAGGGACCTGCCTCCGATGTAAGTACAGAAAATGGGAGTCCACAGTGAAGCAGATCGCTGGTGGTCAAGTTAGATATTTATTAAACACACAGTAAGTGATTATTTTTTGCTGTTGAGTGATGTTTATTAATAACATTAGCATGGTCAGCTTTGTGTGTGTGTGTGTGTGTGTGTGCGTGCGTGCGTGCGTGCGTGTGTAGTTCCTGTATTTGCTGCTAGATGAACACATACACAGTCGTGCTCCTGCTGAGCGGTCAGCCCCATATCACATTGACAAATGTCAGTAGAGAGAGAACGTGCTGCCTGGCTGCCTCAAGTTAATGAGACAACATCTCTCATTCATTTACACACACGCACATTTTTTGTGAGTCAGCAGCATAGATTTTGAAGTCGTATAACTGATGTTTATTAATCTCTTACTCCTTCCAGTCTCTTACATCACCAAAGCTATTTCATCATTCCCTATTTCTAAGCATCCTCCAAACTCACACAATCAGTACTGCGTTCTCTCTCTCTCAATCATTTTACTTTTGCTCTCTGTCATAATGGAAACAACATTTTAAAGGATCGGTTCATCACACACTAAATGGTCAAAGGTATAGTATGAGTGTACTTCTGGTCCCCTTAGGTAAATCATAATGATACAGAACAGAAAAATACGTTGCACATCTATAACATGAGACAGGTGTTTCGGAGAGGGACAAGTAGGTAAAAAGTTTCAAAATCATAATGATGCAAAATACAATTTTTTTTTTTTTAGACAATGAAGAATTTCCAATTTTATGGCAATAGAAAATGCTTTCCTGTTTCAACGTGACAATACCCATGTGCAAAATCCAGGTCCATAAAGACATTCTTTCCCACTTTGGTGTGGTAAAACCTCCCTGACCTCTACCCCATCCAGCACATTTTGGGATGAATTTGAGCCTCATCACCCATCATCATTAGCCGACCTCACTAATGCACTTCTAGTTGAATGGAAGCAAATCCCTGCAGCCAGGTTCCACAATGTTGTAAAAAGCCTTTCCAGAAGAGTGGACGTTATACAGTTGCATTATTGTTTAGTATGGTTAGATACCACTAGTGGTAACTGAGGACATGTTTGTTTTGGTAACTTGAAAACCGCCTAACAAGACGACTGGGAACAACTGAAACTGCAGTTTTTAATCGTTTAGTGGGGTCTAAGCACAACGAAATGAAATGACCGGAATTACTTTAAATAATGAATTTAAGTGACTTCTCTCTCCTCTCTGTGTTTGTGCCTCTGCAGGATCCCCGTAGTAAACACAAGTTTAAGGTCCACACTTACTCCAGCCCGACGTTCTGTGACCACTGTGGCTCCCTTCTCTACGGGCTGATACACCAGGGCATGAAATGTGACCGTACGTACACAAATATCTGTGAATGTGTGTGTGTGATCACACAGATTGAGCATGTGACACCCATGAAAGCTTGTGCTTTAGAGGGCCATAAACGGAAATTGTCATTTTACCTGCTTTCTTGACCGTATGCTGCCTGCTGCACAAATGTATAGATTTCAAACTATTTACTTCTTAGACAAATACCTTGAACTCTTTCACATATTGACACACTTATTGACAATAGATTTAAAACTTGAATGTGTGTCTAGGCCATAGGGCGGACATCAGAGAAATGACTGCTTACAATGTAATTTAAGGCATTCCAATTAATACTGTTTTCCTTGCTTGTGATATGTGGACTGTAGTTCAGCTAAAACTTTTCAATGAAAAACACATTCTGAGTTACATTTGCATACATCATTTGAAATAATTAACCTGCTCATGAGGCATAATGACAGACAGACAGTTAAATAGATATTATCAGCTTCTCATAACCGTAAGTAAATGCTGTTGTCATACATATTGCTGACCTTTTCCCTGTTGTTGGCAACAAAGACATTAACAGGAAGTGTTCTACATCACTGTAATGCAATCTCCAGCAATCACCAACATTATTTAGTGGGTAGACAGTTCGTTGTACCAGTGTGCAGTAGTACACAGTGTCTCATGGACTTTGACTTGGCCTTTGAAGCAGTTTTTATACATTTACATGTAGTCACCAGATGTATGCAAAAAGGAAAAGGAAATAGGTTGGTGTTAAAGTGTTTGGTGCTGAAAATACTGTGGTAGCTTATATAATACAGTTCTCAAAGGGGTTATTAGGTTATACAGGTGTTGGTCATATAATTAGAATATCATGAAAAAGTTGATTTATTTCAGTAATTCCATTCAAAAAGTGAAACTTGTATAATGTATACATTCATTCCACACAGACAGATATATTTCAAGTGTTTATTTCTTTTAGTTGTGATGATTATAACTGACAACTAATGAAAACCCCAAATTCAGTATCTCAGAAAATTAGAATATTGTGAAAAGGTTCAATATTAAAGACACCTGGTGCCACACTCTAATCAGCTAATGAACTCAAAACACCTGCAAAGGCCTTTAAATGGTCCCTCAGTTAGTTCTGTAGGCTACACAATCATGGGGAAGACTGCTGACTTGACAGCTGTCCAGAAGACGACCATTGACACCTTGCACAAGGAGGGCAAGACACAAAAGGTCATTGCTAAAGAGGCTGGCTGTTCACAGAGCTCTGTGTCCAAGCACATTAATAGAGAGGCGAAGGGAAGGAAAAGATGTGGTAGAAAAAAGTGTACAAGCAATAGGGATAACCTCACCCTGGAGAGGATTGTGAAACAAAACCCATTCAAAAATGTGGGGGGGATTCACAAAGAGTGGACTGCAGCTGGAGTCAGTGCTTCAAGAACCACCACGCACAGACGTAAGCAAGACATGGGTTTCAGCTGTCACATTCCTTGTGTCAAGCCACTCCTGAACAAGACACAGCGTCAGAAGCGTCTCGCCTGGGCTAAAGACAAAAAGGACTGGACTGCTGCTGAGTGGTCCAAAGTTATGTTCTCTGATGAAAGTACATTTTGCATTTCCTTTGGAAATCAAGGTCCCAGATTCTGGAGGAAGAGAGGAGAGGCACAGAATCCACGTTGCTTGAAGTCCAGTGTAAAGTTTCCACAGTCAGTGATGGTTTGGGGTGCCATGTCATCTGCTGGTGTTGGTCCACTGTGTTTTCTGAGGTCCAGGGTCAACGCAGCCGTCTACCAGGAAGTTTTAGAGCACTTCATGCTTCCTGCTGCTGACCAACTTTATGGAGATGCAGATTTCATTTTCCAACAGGACTTGGCACCTGCACACAGTACCTGGTTTAAGGACCATGGTATCCCTGTTTTTAATTGGCCAGCAAACTCTCCTGACCTTAACCCTATAGAAAATCTATGGAGTATTGTGAAGAGGATGATGCGATCCGCCAGACCCAACAATGCAGAAGAGCTGAAGGCCACTATCAGAGCAACCTGGGCTCTCATAACACCTGAGCAGCGCCACAGACTGATCGACTCCATGCCACGCCGCATTGCTGCAGTAATTCAGGCAAAAGGAGCCCCAACTAAGTATTGAGTGCTGTACACGCTCATACTTCTCATGTTCCAACTTTTCAGTTGGCCAACATTTCTAAAAATCCTTTTTTTTGTATTGGTCTTAAGTAATATTCTAATTTTCTAAGATACTGAATTTGGGGTTTTCATTAGTTGTCAGTTATAATCATCAAACTTAAAAGAAAAACACTTGAAATGTATCAGTCTGTGTGGAATGAATGTAAACATTATACAAGTTTCACTTTTTGAATGGAATTACTGAAATCAACTTTTTCATGATATTCTAATTATATGACCAGCACCTGTGTATATTAATCACATAAACATCTGACTAGGGTAAATTGTATTCATATTAACAAACAAACTTTTTTTTTTTTTTTAATTGGAACTGCACAATAAAACTCTTTTCGTTGGTTACGATCATGATTTGGTTAAATTTGAACTTGGAAAACAAACGGTATGACGACATGCCTCTTGATGGCTGACAGGAGTTGCCTCTTTGAAGGGTCAATATTTATTTTAAGTTTCTGAGTTGTAGGAAGCCACAGTGGTTTTCTCATCTGTCACCAACTCGAATCAAGTCCCTACCAACTTTCGGTCTGCTGACTTTATACTGGAGGGACCTAAAACAGTGTCCCAAGGCTCTCAATACACAAGCAAGGGATTCATATATTTTAGATTTGCTACCATGATGAAATGTGTTCTTCTGCCACAGGATACACTTGTTTTTTTTCCCTCTATAAAGTTTTAATGGAGAGTGTTGCTGAGTTGAGCCAGATAGGACTGTATAAGCTATATATATATGTATGTATGTATGTGTATGTATATTTCTGATTTCTTCTGTCTGATGGAAATATAAAATACAATGAATCAAAAGATGTTATAAAAAAAAGGTCATCATGGAGAGGCAAACATACAAAGGATTACCTTCTCACTCTCCACCTCTGAGTGGAGTAAATTGTGGAGCTTTGTACATCAGAGCAGTCTGACATCTGGTGGACTGACCACCAGATGTCTGTTGGGGACTGTTGGGGTATTTTTTTTTATTAAGTGTTCATCATTATGACATACACTATTTAAAGTGTTTTATGTTTTCCTGTGTAGGTTTACTCAATGCAAATGAATCAACAGCAATCTAAGATGAAAATTGTGTTTATCAGGCGGGGAGGGTCTAATGAAACGATGCCATTGAGTTGCATTATGGGAAGTGTAGGATCCAGTATTTTTGGGACTTAAAGTTCAGGTTTCTCAGCCTTTGCTGCTTCATTTTTGGCCATTTTTTGTTTTTTTTCAATCTCTCTCTCTTGTGAGTCCCCCATTTTATCAAAGTGTAACGCTGAATTACTGAAGAGTCTTTAATCTGGTTATATAGTACTGAAAGCATCGTGATAATGAACACTTTAAGGATTGAGGGTTGTACTGTGATTTGGGGCTATATAAATATAATTAACCTGTGCATTTCTGTGTGTCTGCGTTCAGACTGTATGATGAACATCCACAAGCGGTGTGTGACCAACGTCCCGAGCCTGTGTGGGACAGATCACACCGAGAGGAGAGGACGCCTCCAAATCTCTGCCCAGATCGCTGACGACACTCTCACTGTCACCAGTGAGTGCACTCTGTCTCTTTACACACACACACACACACACACACACACACACACACACACACACTCTGAGTGTCTCTCAAACTATCAGCCTAAGACCAGAACTGGAAAGTCCATTAGTTGATCAATGATCCAACGATTGACCCAAATGGCCGCTGGAACATGCATCCACGTGCCGGCTCATCCTCTCACAGACAGCCGTGTATTGATTATGGAACAGAAACTAAACTCTTTGTTAAGTGTTGTCAAATGTAGCCAGAGTTATTTAGGACAGGACTCGCATCACCAACACCTCTGGAAAGGACAAAATTCCAGAAAAAGACGTTGCACTAAAGTGTGTATTATCTTGGGATGTTTTCTTTATCTGACACTTTTTGTAACCATGTCCTCGTCAACCCCTTGCAGTCAAAGAGGCCAGGAACCTGGTGCCCATGGACCCCAACGGCCTGTCAGACCCCTATGTCAAGCTCAAGCTGATTCCAGATCCCAAGAGTGAGAGCAAGCAGAAGACCAAGACCATCAAATGTTGCCTAAACCCCACCTGGAACGAGACCTTCACTTTGTGAGTCATATCTCAGATGAGTTTTGAGGCTTCAACTTATATTCGGCATCATTTGAACTTGACTTGTTTAGGTTATAAGTTACTCTCTTGGCCCCATTTTCAGTCACAAAAGCACAAAGCTAACTGGAGCTCATGAGAAAGTGACCTTGTCCCCATTCCTTTTCCTGTTCTTGCTTGTTGCTATTCAAGCTATTCTGGGTTGCTGTGTGTCTGCTAGGAAAGGCACTGGCATGAACCAACTGTCACCTGCTGAGGTGTTTACCAGTTCATATAGATAGATGTGAGGACTGTGGCTTTGAAATCAAATTGTGATCTTGGTTTTCATTTTTTAACAATTTTTTAGAACACCCTTCATCTGACTGTGTTCCCCCCCCCCCTTTTTTATCTCTCATTTCTTAGCAACCTAAAAGAAACCGACAAGGACCGCCGTCTGTCAGTGGAGATCTGGGACTGGGATTTGACCAGCAGGAATGACTTCATGGGATCCCTGTCCTTTGGGATCTCAGAGCTACAGAAACAAGGGGTAGATGGATGGTAAGATGTCAGGATATGGTGTATAACTGGAACAATTATACAGCTGTAGACATAAATAACAAAGGCAGAGGGAACAGGGGTGTGAATGTTTAAGGGCTCATTTGTCATAGTGTAGTGATAATCCTGGATATTATCTCTTTGTTTTTATTTTGGGGTTTAGGTTTAAGATGCTGTCTCAGGAAGAAGGAGAATACTTCAATGTTCCCGTTCAGCCAGATGGAGAAGACGGTAATGAGGAGCTACGACAAAAGTTTGAGGTGAGACGCACAAAAACAGAGACAAAAATTGACAGGTTTAAAGGGATATTTCACAGTTGGAAAGATGAATATATCTTTAAATTGGGTCACTTATGTAGTAGAAATGTGATTTTATTTTATTTTTTTTAGAAATTGGTGGCTTCTAGGCCAAGAAAAGCCAGAAAATGTGTTTTTTGCTCGTGGAAAGACACCAAATCCCAGAATGCACTTGCTTCACTGCTTTAGAGTCTACTCCCAAGCCACGCCTACCGTTTACAGACAGACAGACAGAGAGACAGTCAACTCAAGTGTGTTTTATCATCATTTCAACCATAAACACAAAACGACGTTTCACCGTGGCTCAAGTGGTTACACAATTAAAATATATAAAAACGACCCTATATAAAACGACATATGAAACAGGCTACATTTAGTGCACACGCGTTATATGCTCCGTAAAGTTCAGCTAACACATAGCTACTAGCATTAGCTCTTGGTGGGCTGTAAACACACACTGAGTATAAACACAGCCATAAATTTGCGTGGAATGTAGAATGGTCAGCATTTAACAGTCACAAACTCTACCAGCAGTTAGCAGTTAGTTGGATACAAGCAGCCCATTTCTGCACCAGTCCGTGTTAACACAGCCCACCTCGACTTATCTTACCCGGCGACAGAGAAGCCGGCCTGGTAGCTGGATAGTCCGGTACACTGTTTTTCAGCAATGTTTCCACAACAACAAAAACACAGCAGTCTCTGAACTCGTGTTGGGAGTTTCGTTGAAGTTGGATGTAGTCCAGTTTTTGTCTAATGAGCGGACACTTGCAAGCAGGATTGATGGAACAGGTGGCCGGCTAGCGTTAGCTTTCCACCGGCACACTCGTTCAATGTTCCCCGCTGATGATGTCCCTTTACCGGCCAGAGGCATGTACCGAGCAACGAGCAACACCGCTGGTCTCCATAGCAGACGGGCGAAGCTTGCATAGTGTGTTGAGTATTCCGTCTGTAATAAAGTGTCTTGCATATTCTCCGATCTGTACCAATGTATCCCGGTGGTACACGTGTGCAGTAGTTTGAATGCACATAATTGTTCTAAAATTTCCTTCGGGATGAATAAATCAATCAATCAATCAGTTTTCTGCTCAGAAGCAAGCTTCAGAAATCTTCGGAGAAAGACGACAGTCCAACCCCCTATGGGCGGTTGAAAACATGCGGAAGTAGCTCCTACTACTGGCTGTAGTCCATTGCCTCTGGGCAAAAAATCTTCCAATGACGCAAAAATCGTCGTTTTACGTCATCGGAAGATTTTTTCCAGATCCACAATACAGCATACCTGCAAACTAGTCGCTTTTCGGCGAAAATCGCCGTTTTGAATGGGAAAATGTCATCCACGTGAATCGTGTAGATCCGAAGAGTTTTTATTTTTTTTGGGGGGTCCGAGACCCGGTGCTAATACGGCACCGGTCCCTTAACGACCGTTATCTACTGGACTGAATTGCAATGCGGATTTCGGTGCCACTGAAATGCCTGCGCTTCTCTCTGATGCTCGGAAAACGGACGTTAGAGGCAACCTAAACATTGCCGCATGTCACGGAAGTAAACACTGCACTTGACAGCAGGTAACGTTAGCCTACCGTTGGCTAGTAAACACTACACTTGACAGCAGGTAACGTTAGCCTACCGTTAGCTAGTAAACACTACACTTGACAGCAGGTAACGTTAGCCTACCATTAGCTAGTTAACACTACACTTGACAGCAGGTAACGTTAGCCTACCATTAGCTAGTTAACACTACACTTGACAGCAGGTAACGTTAGCCTACCATTAGCTAGTTAACACTACACTTGGCAGCAGGTAACGTTAACCTACCGTTGGCTAGCAGCTGGCGTAAACACGTTGTGTGTGTAAAATGTGTCACCTTTTTCAGCCCTTCTGAGTTTGATAGGATCTCTCCTCTCAGGGGGACATGAGGGAGGGAAGCATGGTCATTCAGAAATACTACCGGGTTTCTGCTGATACAAAGCTCAATGCTAAATCGGTGAAGTATCCCTTTAATTTGCACTGTTCTTGTTTTTTAGTTTTTTTTTTAAATATGAGGCGTATTTATTCTTCCCTCATAATCTCATTCTTTTCCTGTTATTCCTTCCCTCTCTAGAGGGCAAGGGTGGGGCCAGGGAAGCCCACAGACTCTTCTTCCTCCTCCTCGGTGTGCAAGTACGACAGCAATGGCAATCAGGACCGGGTCAAGCTCTCGGACTTCAACTTCATCATGGTTTTGGGCAAGGGCAGCTTTGGCAAGGTGATGCAAATTGGTAGTGTTTTTTTTAATTTTTTATGGTGAGATATGGTAGCCAGTGGCTGTAAATCAAAATGAAAAAATCTTCAGGTGATGCTGGCTGAGAGAAAGGGCACCGATGAGTTGTACGCCATCAAAATCCTGAAGAAGGACGTGGTGATCCAGGACGATGACGTGGAGTGCACCATGGTGGAGAAGAGAGTGCTCGCTCTGGCTGGGAAACCACCTTTCCTCACTCAGCTGCACTCCTGTTTCCAAACCATGGTATGGGTCCACAACATCTTGTATGAACAAAGATAAGCACATGCAGAACCATGGCAGCACGCAACTCAACACTGATCATATATTCTCATCTTCTTCTTTGTCTTCTAGGACCGATTGTATTTTGTCATGGAGTATATAAATGGAGGAGACCTTATGTACCAGATCCAGCAGGTCGGCAAGTTCAAGGAGCCTCATGCTGTGTGAGTACACACACACACACACACACACACACACACACACACACACACACACACACACACACACACACACACACATACACACACCCTTGTGCACCCTTTTCTCTTCTTACTGCTAATTAATTCCCCCCCCCCACCCAATCTACTCTGTTTCTGTTTGCTTTGTCACTTGATTCTATTCAATTGTATTGATAGATGTACAGTATTTACCCTTTCCATATTTTGGGCTGATCTGATAACCTAAAATGTTAAAGGATGTACTAATTCAGTTTAAGATGAACCTTTATTAAAGAACGAGTTGGCATTTAGCCGCTAACATGACACTCGCATACGTATTTGTCAAATGCTTGCAGCTGCTTTTTAGTGGATTCATCTTTATTGTCATTGCACAGTAGAGTAGAGGTATCGAAACAACAACAAAAAAGCTGGTGTTTGTCTGTGTTTCAGGTTCTATGCTGCAGAGATTGCCATTGGAATCTTCTTCCTTCACTCAAAAGGCATCGTGTACCGGTGAGTCCTTCTGTGCATCAGCTCGAGTCTGCATGTACAGCTTAAAATCCCTTCAGAATAAAGGTGTGAATAATACCTGTGTGTGTGTGTGTGTGTGTGTCAGGGATCTGAAGCTGGACAATGTGATGCTGGACGCTGAAGGCCATATAAAGATAGCCGACTTTGGCATGTGCAAAGAGAACATGTTAGATGGAATCACCACAAAGACCTTTTGTGGAACACCAGACTACATCGCTCCAGAGGTGTGTTTACATGCTGTGAGATACAGTGGGGCTCGAAAGTTTGGGCACCCCAGGTAAAAATTTGTATTAATGTGCATAAAGAAGCCAAGAAAAGATGGAAAAATCTCCAAAAGGCATTAAATGATAGATTAGACATTCTTATAATATGTCAAAAAAAGTTAGATTTTATTTCCATCATTAACACTTTCAAAATAACAGAAAACAAAAAATGGTGTCTGCAAAAGTTTGGGCACCCTGCAGCGTTTATAGCATGCACCGCCCCCTTTGGAAAGCTGAGACCTGACAGTGTCATGGATTGTTCTCAATCATCGTCTGGAAAAACCAGGTGATGTCAATCTCAAAGGTTTTAAATGCCCAGACTCATCTGACCTTGCCCCAACAATCAGCACCATGGGTTCTTCTAAGCAGTTGTCTAGAAAACTGAAACTGAAAATAGTTGACGCTCACAAAGCAGGAGAAGGCTATAAGAAGATAGCAAAGCGTTTTCAGATGCCAATATCCTCTGTTTGGAATGTAATTAAGAAATGGCAGTCATCAGGAACAGTGGAAGTTAAAGCAAGATCTGGAAGACCAAGAAAAATATCAGACATAACAGCTCACAGGATTGTGAGAAAAGCAAGTCAAAACCCACATTTGACTACACAATCCATCCAGAAAGATCTGGCAGACACTGGAGTTGTGGTACACCATTCCACTATAAAGAGATACTTGAACAAATATGGTCTTCATGGAAGAGTCATCAGAAGAAAACCTCTTCTACGTCCTCACCACAAAAATCAGCGTTTGAAGTTTGCAAATGAACATATAGACAAGCCTGATGCATTGTGGAAACAAGTTCTGTGGACCGATGAGGTTAAAGTAGAACTTTTTGGCCGGAATGTGCAAAGGCACGTTTGGAGAAGAAAGGGCACAGAATTTAATGAAAAGAACCTCTGTCCAACTGTTAAGCATGGGGGTGGATCAATTATGCTTTGGGGTTGTATTGCAGCCAGTGGCACAGGAAACATTTCACGAGTAGAAGGAAAAATGGATTCAATAAAATTTCAGCAAATTTTGGACGCTAACTTGATGCCATCTGTGAAAAAGCTGAAGTTAAAGAGAGGATGGCTTCTACAAATGGATAATGATCCTAAACACACCTCAAAATCCACGGTGGATTACATCAGGAGGCGTAAACTGAAGGTTTTGCCATGGCCTTCACAGTCTCCTGACCTCAACATAATTGAAAATCTATGGATAGACCTTAAAAGAGCGTGACAGACAGCCCAGAAATCTCAAAGAACTGGAAGACTTTTGTAAGGAAGAATGGGCGAAGATACCTCAAACAAGAATTGAAAGACTCTTGGCTGGCTACAAAAAGCGTTTACAAGCTGTGATACTTGCCAAAGGGGGCAGTACAAGGTATTAACTCTGCAGGGTGCCCAAACTTTTGCAGACACCATTTTTTGTTTTCTGTTATTTTGAAAGTGTAAATGATGGAAATAAAATCTAACTTTTTTTGACATATTATAAGAATGTCTAATCTATCATTTGATGCCTTTTGGAGATTTTTCCATCTTTTCTTGGCTTCTTTATGCACATTAATACAAATTTTTACCTGGGGTGCCCAAACTTTCGAGCCCCACTGTAGTTGATGGTGCACTTTCCTTTTTATTTAATTTTTACTCCTGAATGGGACTCACGACTCCACCATTGTGTGTTATAGATCATAGCTTATCAGCCTTATGGGAAGTCTGTGGACTGGTGGGCCTTTGGAGTACTGCTCTATGAAATGCTTGCTGGACAGGTTTGTATACAATCACTATAGTTACTTTTTTTGAATCCAGAACAATTGTGACAAGTAAAGTGATGATGTATATTTGTGCCCGTCCAGCCGCCTTTTGACGGGGAGGATGAAGATGAGCTGTTCCAGTCGATCATGGAGCATCACGTCTCTTACCCGAAATCCATGTCCAAAGAGGCTGTTGCTATCTGCAAGGGGGTGAGGGAACATTTTCAAATGCGCATACGTAGAGAGACTCAGTTCTAATGTGGCCCCTAAACTCTCTCCATATCCTCTATGAACACTGGACAGTGCGCCATGTTAAGGGCTGTCAGTTTGGAGTCGAAGTGCGTAAGAATAACAAGGTAGATTTAGTAGTAGGTTTTTATTAGATGTCACACACTATATTTTCTGCCAACTGAGCAGTTTTATTATATTTAAAAGGCTACTCCGCCAAATTAACATTGCACGCCTAGAATTTTGTCGGACTCACCATGGATAGTAGGGATGTAACGATACACTCAACTCACGATTCGATACACAATTTAAAGTTCACAATACAATTTTCTCACGATTTTTTTTAACAGAATGAAATGACTGAAAAATATTCCTATATTTATATAAACTGCAAAACAGCAGATGTGTCCTTTTATCAAAAGTGCAACTGAAATAGTATTTTATCTTAAATAAGAAAAATAAAGATTAAAGAAAGGCTTGTTTATTGCTAAGGCCATATGGTTAAATTTAAATGATTGATTTAAAATGTAATAACTTATAACAAGAATTGTCATTTGCTGTTAAAGGTCCTATGACATGCTGCTTTTTGGATGCTTTTATATAGGCCTAAGTGGTCCCCTAATACTGTATCTGAAGTCTTTTTCCCAAAATTCAGCCTTGGTGCAGAATTACAGCCACTAGAGCCAGTCCCACAATGAGCTTTACTTAGGATGTGCCATTTCTGTGTCTGTAGGGGGGTGGCCTTGACCAACTGCCACTTTGCTTGTTTGCAAGCCATGATGTCTCTCTCTCTCTCTCTCTCATGGGTGGGCCAAATTCTCTGGGCGGGCAAAGCAGAGAAAGGGGAGGTAACCTTGCTCCTTATGACCTCCATAAGGAGTAAGATTCCAGATCGGCCCATCTGAGCTTTCATTTTCTCAAAGGCAGAGCAGGATACCCAGGGCTCGGTTTACACCTATTACCATTTCTAGCCACTGGGGGACCATAGGCAGGCTGGGGGAACTCATATTAATGTTAAAAAACCTCATAAAGTGAAATGTTCATGCCATGGGACCTTTAAACAACAAAAAGAAGAAACACTAGATGGCAGAAGGATATTTTACAACAAGATTGAACACAACACAGGCTTACGGAGCCGGACATAAACGCAACACTAACACTGTTGTTTGTCAGACAGCAGCAGTATCCATGCTGTCTCAAAGTGCAGAGAGTCTCCTCTGTGTTTTTAGCTGCAGACTCCTCTCCAGTGAAATACTGTCACACTACACCTTTTAGCTGTCAGCATTTTAACTGTTAAGCCGTAAGCCAGCGTGTCACGCCCTAGGCTGTTTAAAAATTTAATGGTGATTTTTATTTTTTTTTTATTTTTATCTCAACCTGTTGTAACACCAACTGACATCACTTGAGGCTATTTATCAGACTTCACACAGCCACAAAAGGCTTTACACAACATTTTACACATACAGACTTTGATGTGTAGAATCAGTGGAGTTACCTTTACAAATATTGGGCTATTAGTTGATTGACTGGTTAAAGTTGTGATTTGGTGTAGCTATTGCCAGTTTATATACATTTATTGAAAATTGTGGTGCAAGTGAATGTAGGTCAGTAACAGATTCATAATTTTGGTAATTCAATTTTAATTAAATGTTTCTCCCCCTTAATGCAGTGAAGGGGAGCTAGTGTGTAGTGATCAGTCACAGTATACAGTACACACACACTAACACACACATAAACTTGTCTTATCCTTGTCTATCTGTGTGAATTTAGCTGATGACCAAGCACCCAGGTAAGCGTCTGGGCTGCGGTCCAGAGGGGGAGAGAGACATCAAGGAACACGCCTTCTTTCGGTATATAGACTGGGAAAAACTGGAGAATAAAGAGGTCCAGCCTCCTTTCAAACCTAAAGCTGTGAGTATATTACACACACACACACACTCTTCAGCTGTTGAATATTACCTCAACTTCACTGATTAGCTCAGAAATAAGTAACCGTAAGGAAGGAAATAACATCCAACTAGTCAAACGTATCAAGGTAAGTTATAGATTAGATCGCTCATCCACCAAACCATTGCCTGCCATTGGTCACTACTCTGACAAATGCTGAGCTGAGATTTGTGTAGTGTAGTCACCAATGATGAAGCTGATATGTCACTGGCTCACATGCGGACCAATGGAAATCCACAGTTTCGGCTGTGAGTGATTTGATTGGTTGATGCCATGTTTTAGTTGTATTTCTCTTTTTTCTCTTTGTTTGTTGTCGTCCTTTTTTTCCTTCCATCCCTCATCAAACTCACTCCATCCCCCCCAATCTCTCTCTCTCTCTCTCTCTCTCTCTCTCTCTCTCTCTCTCCCTCCACCTCTCTCCTCTCCATGGCAGTGTGGGCGTGATGCGGAGAACTTTGATCGCTTTTTCACACGCCACCCCCCCGAGCTGACCCCCCCAGATCAGGAGCTTATAGGCAACCTGGACCAGGAAGAATTCCACGGCTTCTCATTTGTTAACCCTGAGTACCCTCACACAACTCACTGACCATGCCACATATCACTGGGCTGCACTAGTAACCCCCCCCTGCCCCCCCCACACACACACACACACACACCTCGGAAACACACATAAAAAAACAAAAAAACAATCCCTATGATGTCATATCCAGGAATAGTTCAACATTTTGGGAAGTGCGCTTTTTTCCCCCTGAGACTTAGAAGAGAAGACCCATATCGATCTCATGTCTTTGCATAAAGTAAGGAGCTGGAGCCAGGAGGAAATTAGCCTAGCTTAGCATAAAGACTGGAAGCAGGGGGGGAAGCAGCTAGCCTGGCTCTCTCTCTGCAAATTAAAACAATATGCCTACTAGCACCTCTAAAGCTCATTACCTGCAAGGCTGTTGTGGTCGCTCAAGAGTTTTGACCGTAAAAAAAACACATTGTCGTTGTTTTCTGTATGTATTTTCTGTTTGTATGGGTTAAACAAATCAAATCAAACGTCTGTACGAGGTGTATTTTTGAGAAGAGCCAGGTGAGATGTTTCCCCCCCCCCCCCCCCCCCCAGCTACCAATATTTATGCTAAGCTAGGCTAATCACCTCCTGTCTCCGGTACAGACATAAAACTGTTATCAATCGTCTCATCTAAGTCTCGGGAAAAAAATCGAATAAGCGCATTTCCCTAAATATACTAATACTATTTCTTAAAAATAAAGTTCAGATGGAAATGCGGACAGCTGCTCAAACGCTAACAATCAGGAGAATTAATCAGATATTCATGTGTCAAGTTGCCAGTAGGAGACTAGTCTTGTTTCCAGCGGTGACATTGTTTTCAGTTTACTGTGGTGTAGCACGTCTTGTGACACTGGCTGCTCCCATATTAGCTCTACTGGTTGTATTTCAATCTTTGGTGCACAAATGTTGCCCGCTCCTGAACGCCGCCCGGCTGCTCACACCACAGGTTCATGTCGGGGGCCCACGTCAGGGCCGACTCAAACCTGCTCTGTCTTTATGTCACCCTCCCTTGTGATTGCATATTGACCTAGCAGTAATATTGATGAGTGTACTATGAGCACATATTTGGTAATGTTCATACAGTGTAAGTAAGTAAAAATTGACCAATTGCTTTGCTATGATTATTTGATTACAATTCAGTTTCCTAATGTTGACTTTATTTTGTCTATAGGACCAAATATTCTACTCTTTCTGTTCAGTCAGTGTTGTGGTGAGCTTACATTTATTTTGCTGATTTAATTTTGTAACTAGTCAGAGGATAGAAGTCTTTATACATGCGGTCAGCAAGAGTGTAGGTCTGCGTCAAGGTAGTGATTTTTGATTGAAATCTCATTACTTTTCTCCTGATTCATCACTGAAACCTTCACCACATTACACTGTGTTTTTTAAAGACATATCTAAGCTTGCAAACAACCATTTGTTTTGGGAGAATTTCACATATGCTGAGTCTTGTGAAGCTGGTAGTTTGTTAGGATGTCCAAAAGTGCCAAAATAGGATTCAGAATCATGAGGATGTGGAAAAATATTGTCCTCAACAACTGTGATGAAGGGCAGCCATCTTGTGCCGTTTTGCAGTACATGTATAATTATTAGAATATGCATTATAGCTTATCTGTTCTCCAACAATACAATACCTTCGGAAAGTCATTTTCATATATAAAATGAATGAAGACGTGTGTTCATTGTGAGGCAGGTTGTATTATCTTTTTTTGTAACTGTGTAACACTGCAGGGTTGTAACAATGTGTCAAATCTTGTTTTTTGAGCTTGTATCGAAAAGTGGAGGCAGCATCATGGTAAAGTCACAGATACACAAAGATGCTCACTGATAAAGACGATTGATTCTGCCAGGTGGTAAAAGTAAACGTTTATTGTGATAATGGTGACGAATCAATCGTGACATAACGAGAGATATGACATAGAAAAATAAAATAAAAGAATATATATATATATATATATATATATGGAGTTCTATATCAAAGAGATATTTGGATAAATTGTTCTGGATGAGAGGGATGCTTCTGTGGATTGTGTAATTGACTTGTATGACTGGAAACTGATAATATACTCACTGGTGCCTACCAGACTACTTCTGCTGTGTTTGCCTTGTTACTGCTGCTACACCCAAAATGTGGTTATTTGGTTTGGCTGAAAGTTTGTTGAATAGATCAGTTCCACTCTCATATGTGGAAGCTAAGCTAAAGCCAGGAGAGACGACTAGCTTAGCTTAGCTTAACATAAAAACTGGAAACGGGGAAAGACATTGTGTGTTTTGTTTGTTTAATATGTACAAAAACCGAAGCGTAAAAACGTCAAATTTCCATTCAACTGACTTTTTGAAAATATTTTGCTATGGGTGGGGGGGGGGGGGTTGTCTATGGTCTAGCCTCTGTTCCACTAGCCTTTGTAACTTTATGCAATTTCTCATTCAACATTTATTTCATTGGTCTTTCAGAAAAAATGAAGCATGTTCCTGGGGTTTACTCTTCATATTCTACATCAAACTGCAGCACTTGCTGTTAGAAATTGAAACCTTCGTTTTAAACGACTACTACTTAGTGAGCACCGAAAAAAACTAAAAACGACTCTGCTCTTTTGTCCAACCATGAAGGTTTAGGACTAATGGGAAATGTTTTTGTTTTTTTTAAAGGCCTATGAAATACAGAAATATTAGATAAATAAAGGTAACGGGTCACTTTTCAAAAACAGTCCTTATCTGAACATATGAAGTTAAGCCACACGACCTACTGTTGAGACAGGATCTCTTCCAAGGATGGATTTTTTGTTAGGTAGTTAATGGGAATAATTATTGAATGTGGAGTTCCTCTTATGAATGACACGATGACACAATATCACATATGTCATATTTAATTATATTTTATTGCACACATGAACAAATCCTTACGGTGTATCAACTGTTTACAAACTGTTTTCAAATTTTTTTTCAAAGTTCAAGGTCCACTTACTAAATTTCTCCCAGAGTATTCAGTTGCATCTCATGGCCTTCATCAATGGATGGTGTTTGCTCAGTTGCCATGGACTAAGAAGAATTATTATATAAATTATTAAAAAAATGTATACATGTTCACACAACAAAGACTTCATATTTTAAATTTATGTAAAATAATCTATATTTTATAATATTATATAAATATAATCTTTCATTAGTCGAGATTACTACATACATACATACCCGAGCCGGGCCGGGTATGTATGTATGAAATGATGTTTGGGTTCAGGTCGGGCTCGGTCACATCAGCGCGATAAGGCATTGAACGTTTTAAATTAAAAACAGCTTATTATGTATGTGTGCGCTTGTTACCCTGTGAGCTCATCTGTTGACATTTCTGAATGCTTTCCTACAGTTGCTTAATAAAAGTGGGCTTTCCACACAAACAAACGTATGTGTCATTAGTATGAGAAAAAAAAAACGAGATTTTAACTGTGTCGGGCTCGGACATAAATATCTTAATGCCTGTTGGGCTCGGGCCGGGTTCGGTTACTGCTCTGTCGGACGCGGGCCGGGCACGGACAGAAAAATGCGGCCCGATCTGCACTCTAATTATAATGTGTTCAACTATACCTGATATATAACTATATATCAACTAATTGTCATATACTATTTATAAAAGCTGCATTAGAAGGTAACATAAAATGTCAACAAAACAAACCCACATTGCAAAGATAATATATGCAGCATCACACCTGCCTCATATACAAAAATGAGCTGACTTAGTGATGAGTTCGTGGACCGGTGATAGAGGTGGGAAAGTTTCAAACTCTCCTCATTTCAGCTGGAAACCCTGTGAGATGAGACAAAAGGAGGAGGTAGGAAACTAAAGTGTGTGTGTGTGTGTGTGTGTGTGTGTGTGTGCATGTGTGTGTGTGTGTGTGTGTGTGTGTGTGTGTCATGTGTCTTGCCTGGGGCTCATTGCTTCACTTTCCTGTGTGAAATCCTTTCCGGTTGTGGTTTGGTCTGCAGCTGGTCTGTTTTATCGATCCTTGTCTGTACTAAAACGTTTCCTCTCTCTGGCTTTGGAAGTTTGTCTTAGATCTTTCTGCATTTGTGCTGTTGAAATGTTTCGGTGGGTGTTTATTCATCTTTTGACTTTGTGTCTCTGGGTTTCGTCGGCAGGGTGTTTGTGTTTTTGTCGACTCCTTGTGGTGCCACCATTTACAGATGATCAGAGGTGTGGATTAGACTGCACTTAGACTCAACAATAGCAAAATACACATGCAACACGACTCACAATTTAACACCAATGACTCATGACTTCACTTAGATTTAAAGCTGGGGAAGGCAGTTTCTTGCGTCACTTTGCGTCACAAAATTCCACAATAACCTTTCAGCATATTGTAATTCAAGTGGTCTGAGAGAAAACTAGACTTCTGCACCACCTCTATGCTCTGTTTTTAGGCTTTAGAAAATCTAGCCCGTGACGGGCCTGATTCAATGGCGGAAAATCCTGAAGAAAAAGTTGCTATCCCAGCATTGGAAACAAGTGCCTACACTGCAAAGCTATCCAAAAGAAAGGAAGACGGACATATTAAAAAGACTAAAGACTCTAGCTAGAGCTCACGGCTACGGTTAGCAGAAGGCTAAACTATTAGCAACATTTTCTCTCCGTCTCTGAAACGCTTCGCAGATATTGACACAATTTATTTACATATAAACATGAGCTTAAATCACAGTATGTCATCTTAAAGGGCTTGACAGGCCAACCAGTTTGCAAAGAAAACGTGATTGCCGCTATATTGCGGCACAAGGATCTAAATCATGATCGGGATGATTGCAATGAATGACGAGTACGCATACGTGTTACTGTATGAAGCTTGTGCATGTGCCCGTGCCTGTCTGGTGAGAGGGGTTAGGACAGAGCGGGGGGGATGACTTCAGAAGAGGACTATATTTTTTTAATTCTGGCATTTGTTCGATTGCTCGATCTGGTGGCGATTTGATTTTGCCCTGCAGCTCAGGCTGGAAACTTGTAAATGTTTCTATTCTGCTTCCGTTACAAATCTGCGGGGACCAATCACGAACTGGCTTATCCATCTGGCGCGCTATTGGCGGGTTTAACACGATGACGATAGAGAAGCGACGGCAAGCAGCTTTTTGTTTACATTCAACGTGGCGGCCACCGAAGTGCAGCAACCCGTTGATGAAAGTACGTCACCCGGATCGTTGGTCTGATTGGTTGTACGCAATTGGACAGTCCTTCAGAGTCATTTGAACTATGCCCGTTGATCACGCCTCTTCTGCAGTAGAAAACACAGAGCAGACTCCCCAGACTAATGTTCAATCTTAAAAGATTGAGCTTGGTCTGGTGATAAGCCAGACTAATTTGTTTGCTACCCCAGCTTTAAAAGACAGGTTCACAATTTATAATCCTACCCTAACCCATTTACATTTTTTATCTAATGTAAAATATAATGAACATTTTATGAGCTTTTTTTGGTGAAGGGTGGATTGCATGGAAGGACTTTGGTCCATTGACCTCCGTATTTCAGAAGTCCTGTCCACGGCCTGAATGCTGGAGTCAAAATAGGATAACATGCCAAATATATATCTGATCATTTTGCTTTTTAATATTGGAAAGCTTTCATTGAAAGTAGTGAATGCACATTTTAAAAGGCATTCAAATTAATGATGTTTGTACGTGTACTATTCTAACGGTTTATAGATTTAAAATGGTATTAAATCTGGTAAAAGGGGCACATAATGACTTGTTTAGGACTCTAAACACATATAGGACTTTGACTTGAGTCTGCGATTCATAGACTTGTGACTTCAATGACAAAGACTTTGTCCCAACTCTGCAGGTTATTGTCTTTCCGTGTGCTGAAACAATTGACCTCCCTTGCCTCTTTCTACCCTCCATATTTGTGCTTCTATGGGCTTGGGCTAAAGTTGTTCTTTTTGCTTGTTTTCAACTTCATTTTTCTAACACGTTTTCTCTCTCTCTCTCACTCTCTCCCCTTTTCTCTCTCTCTGTTGCAGAAATCTCGCCGTGACGTCGGCAACTTTGACAAGGAGTTCACCAAGATGGCGGTGGAGTTGACGCCCACAGACAAGCTCTTCATTATGAATCTGGACCAGAATGAGTTTCAAGGCTTCTCCTACACCAACCCTGAATTTATAATAGAAGTCTGAGGAGTTCCTGTTGGTTAGACGCAGCCTGAACAAGACTTTACTCCAACCCGTTCCGCCCAGTTACATCCATCGAGGACTCATCCAGCATCTAGAGCCACAACCTCTCATTTACACAAATCTCAACCCACAAATAGGATAAACCACCACACACTGGCTTTAGCTGCTGGTTGATCACACTGGGACTGAGTTTGACCAGTAAACACATAGTCGGACAGGCCAGTTTCCAGAAAACTCCAGGGCATGTGGGGTATTCACAGGACCTCGTGGGGACCAGGTCAATGCAAAGAGTCACAGTGAATGTGAAACTGTGTATGTGCTCTTATCGATCAACAACAGAGTGTGTTTGTGTACTTGATTTTCTTCTCTTTCGGCCTGTAAAAGTTGCGTCATAAACATTCCATGATCAATATGTCATATGTATAAACACACACACACACACACACACACACGTCTCTGCAGGCAGGCTGCCGTTTGGAGGGAAGGAATGGTTTTAAAAGTCCTGATTTATAACCTCATGTCTAAGTTAGTTCTGAACTTCCTTAAGCACGTCTCGTCTTCCAAACTTGATGCAAAAAAAAGAAGAAGCGTAATTCCCCCCATGTCTGTCTTTCTCTCTTGCTTAATCTCTCTCTTTCTCTTTTCTCTCTGGCACTGTGTACAAGGTGGGTACTAAGTGCTGTGTAGGCCTATAGAGTCTTTGTGGTGCAGCTCCTCTATGCATGCCATATTTGTTGGTACAGTAGTTCCCTTAAGATTTGCATTTCACATTGTGGAAGAGGGAAATCCTGATGTCTTGAGTTTATCGATGCAAGTCAGTTTTGAAATACCCATGCTCAAATTTGAATTTCCACTCCGAATGCTGTGTACGCCTTCTCTAATAATGTCGAAATATGCTAAGAAGTTTGCTTTAAAAAGCATGAAGCAAACACCGTTTTGCTGTCCTTGACAAGAATATAATGAGATTCTGTGAAATGAATATATAAAGTAGATGTAATACTTCTGTATGACTTGTGTTTCATGTGTGTTAATAAGAATGGGATCTAGAGCTAGAAGTGGTTTTCATGTTATAATACACTTCTATACTACTTCACAGCCCCATCTCACTTTCTCTCCCTGGTCTTTATCCCTGCCAACACTCAGCTGTCACTTTTTACTTTGTTTTCCCATTTTTATATCTCCCCTTTCTCCTCCTTCTCCTCACCTGTCCCCAACTCACATTCACCTTGTTACAATTTAAGGAGGAAACTAACTGGGAAATGAGATAAGTAGGACAAGAGGGAGAGGGGGAAAAGAGGGGAGAATAAAGTGTTTACTATGCAAAAGGCAGGAGAAGAAGAGGATCAGGAGAAGAGCGCAACTTTTATAAAGCAACGTTAAGAAATTGTGTAACAGGACAGTGTACATGTGTTGCATGCGCCATCTTTACCCGCGCGTGAGAGACACAGTATGATACCTACATTAAAGTGAATTATCATAATACCATTTCAGTAACTGTGGCTCTTGTGTTTTACTCTGTTGTACATTATATATACTGGGTAAAAAACTAATCTAATCGCTGTCAGACCATGAAAGAGATTGGCAGACTGCTTCTAACAAATAACGTTCAAGGCTTAAAGTGACCTGTGTTTGATGCACAAAAAAAAAGACAAAATTAGCTGCAACTCATGTTTTCATTACATCATTATTGTATTTAATAAGGTTTTGATTAATTGTTCAGTCTGTAAAATGTCAGAATATAGTGAAATTGATTGCCCATATCTTATGGTCAAGTTTTCAAATGTCTTTTTGTTGTCCAATAAACAGATCAAAACTATACTTAATAAGTTTACAATTATATAAAATCGGGGGAAAGCAGCAACCTAAGCAGAAGCATAACGAATGTTTGGCATTTTAGCTTGACAATTGACTTTGACAGTTCATCAAAATGAAGGTTTGTTGTTCTCTTTCATTGGTCTCAATCAGTGGTTGAGTTTTGGTATGCGTATGAACGTATCAAGAAAAATACAAGTTTAAATACAATTAAATGAAAAGGGGTCAAAGCGATCACAGCCGTCACAGTTCAGTTAAGTCAGAAATATCTAAACAACGTCCAGTGTTGCTCTCACTTCATATTTGGGAAATAGCTGCTGGTTTTAATCATTTAAATATTTGTAATAACCCTCAAATGTTTTTTTACCAACAACAATTAAAAACGTAATACAGTTTACGGTATTGGAAATATAAATAAATGAGCACAGTGTGGAATATGAAAATAGGTCATTTTAACTGAAACTGTATAAATTCTAGGGGAAAAAAGTGTAAAAATTCCCTTTGCACTTTTGGGTTAAAACATATTTTAGGCCTAGTTGTTTTTATTCAGAGATAGGACTAATTCTCCTAAAAAAAAGACGCTAGTAGTGATTATTAATCAAAAATAATACAGTAAAACACAGTATCAGGTTTCTATCAAGGAAATTCTAGGTGATTAGTGCATTATAATGCAGAAATGTATGTGGCTTTTTATGATAATGGATAGCATGATAACCAAATCAATCATAATTTCTGATGTTATAAACATGTCTATAAATGAAGACAATAACATGCTCTGACCACTGTGCTGCTGTCCATGGTGCTGAACTGAACTGGTTTAGACTACTGACCCAGACTGATCCATTATGCTTAGTGACACACACACACACACACACACACACTGGAGGGTATGGATTACCCTGCAGTTGGTGCCATGCAGAGTTAAGCTACAACAAACTAGATTGCGTCCACTGGAGCTGCTGCTGCTGTTTTCTCTGACCAACTTTTTGTTTCACCAAGGATTTGTGGCTTTTTCCACTTTTCGTCCCTCGGTCTGTTTTTCCTCTCTGATTCATCAGTTGTACTACTACCAGCCTACTGACTTCTCTCCTGCATTGACATGGAAACATCCCAACTCAGTGAACCAAGCCTGATGCATGTAGGCTATGACCCGTCCTGAAACCTGCACTAATCCAACTAGAATACAAAGTATCCGGTTGCAGAAGATGTGCACAGAATCAGAGTTTCCTTCAGCCGACTGGATCCACACAAAGTTAAGGCACAGGAGGGAAAGTTTTTAACAGTTTCTAAACCCCGCTGGCCTTCGTCCACTGGGGGACTCCTCGGTGCGGAGGACGCGGAAGAGCCTGGGCCGACATGAGGCTGTGTAACCGGGGTATGCAGATGCTGCTGACCACGGCGGGGGCTTTCTGTGCCTTCAGCCTCATGACCATCGCAGTGGGCACGGACTACTGGCTGTACTCCCGTGGGATGTGCCGCTCCAAGAACCTGAACGACAACGAGACCGTCCGCAAGAACGAGGAGGTCCTGACCCACTCCGGTCTGTGGAGGACCTGCTGCACCGAGGGTAGGACATTACTCCTGTCTGGGCTGTACTGTCACAACTGCATGGGTTTACAGGATACGGGTGTCTCTATACTGGGTGATGAATCAGAATCAGTATCAATGATCATACTCATCATAATCAAAAAATCATAATCTGAAAATAAGAAAAGGCCGGGTTTATTGCCAAATAAGTAACACTTACTAGCCTTGGTGGCTGGTGCATACATAAACAAACATATTGAACATTAATATGAATATAGATAGAAAATATAGCCTACATTATAATGATATTATAACAGCTTGTAATTGTTATTATGCATCATGGGAGAACCCTGTATTTCTGCCAAATTTAGGATCTTGCAGAATTGACTATAATTAAGAATATTGTTAAACGTTATTTATAACACCTAGTTGTGGAGGAAGTTTTCAGATCCTTAACATAAGTAAAAGTAGTAATACCATAATGTAAGAATACTCCATTACAACAAGTGTGTAAGTATTACTGGCAAAATGTAGGCTACTAGTAGTAAAACTACTTGCAACTACATGCATACAAATGACCCCTAGGAGTGTTATAGTATTATAAAGTATATCATTGGGTTATTATTATTTGATGTGTGAATAAGAATTTTACGGTAATTTGAACTATTTTTACTGTTGAGTTGTTTAATCCATTGCATGTAAATCAGTAAAGTAACCAGTAGCCTAATAAAAGAATAAAGGAAGATATTTTCCTCTGAACCATAGTGCAGTAGAAGTTTGAAAGAGAAATACTAGTAAAGTACAAGTGCATCACAATTGTACTTAGTACTTAAGGAAATGTATTATTACACCACTTTTAGCACACAAAGGGTGGTGATAAAGAACTTTTTTTACAAACAAAAGACCAGATAAATGATCAAAAAAGAGACAAAACAAAGTTCACACGAAACTTGCATTAAATGTGTAATAAGTAAGTAAGTGAAATATATTTCCTTACTAGCTTTGAAAACTAGAGTTACAAAGTGTGTCACGACTACCACAGAATAATATCATTTGGGGCTGATGGTCAAACATGAGAGTGAAAACTAAATGAATAAATAAAAAAATTAAAAAAAAAACATTAGGCTAGTTGCATAAATGTACATAAAGGTGGGTTTTAAAAAGCACTAATAGTGAGGGAGAGCTAGTTCCTCAATGTTTGAGCTAAACAGACATTAACTAGCCTTTAGCAGCCTTTTGAGCCAAAAGCTGTAATATAAAAATAGATTTGTGGCTACGTCTTTGTTTTTACCTCTTCATGCCCAATGAAAAACTGTTTAGTTGAGCATGGCAAGATTTATGGTTTGATACAGAATAATGTTTGCATCTTGAGGAGGGAGAGGAGAGGAGAAGAGTTGTCTAGGTCTGGCATATGTGATGGATGGAAATGACATTTTCAATTATTCATTGCTCTTTAATAGCACCCCTCTTCCTCTTAACCTATATCCTCTCTTTGTTTTGCTTTGCTAATTTTCTGAATGAAATGGAAATGCTCAGCTCTCTCTCTCTCTCTCTCTCTCTCTCTCTCTCTCTCTCCCTCTGCCGCTGCCCCTCTATCTCTAAGCTCCAAAATGTTTTAATGGAAAGGTACAAAGCATGGAGAGGTCATCAATGCTTCAACCATCCTGTGTGTGTGTGTGTGTGTGTGTGTGTGTGTGTGTGTGTGTGTGTGTGTGTGTGTGTGCACACGCATCAAAAAAGGCCAGAATCAGACAGACAGACAGACAGACAGACGGGAAGCTAAAGGCTCTCTGTGTATATGCACAATAAATAATTATAGGATGAGGAGGCAGTGTTGCTTTCTTCAGGGTTACACGTGACAGCAACAATAAATACTGACATGACAGGCATAACAAAGACGTAATACAAAATGAAGACTATTGGTGCTAAGCTGGCAGACAAATATGCTGCGTTATAACAAGTGGTCAGAAAATATCTATTCTTGTTGAGAGTGAGAAAAATTATGCAAAACAACACGTTACCTCATCTCTCTTGAATAAATGCTCTCTCGGTAGCTTTCATCTCTGACCTGTTCACCACGGCTGAGTTGTAGCTTACTGAATGAGTTTTGTTTTGGTAACCACGGCGACCGAGTCACATCATCAATACTGGTCAATCAGTGCAGCGCATAGGGGCACATTTATCAATATATCCCTGTGTGTGCAAATGTGGAAAGGCACTTCTGGGCCAGAGGTTACTGAGAGCAGAAAACATGTGCAGCAGTTTTTTCAATATTTTAAAATTCCAAAAAACCCTCTGGGTTGTTTGCATTTCTTTAAACCAATCACAATCCACTCGGTCGGCACTAAGCTCCCGACGCAGCAACGGTGCCTCTGCAAAACACTCTCGGGAAGGAACTTGTTCTGGTGGAACATTTGCACCCCGCAAAAGAAAACGCCACACACAATATTAAATGAAGTTAACTGTTCACACAATACAGTAACGTGAGCTATTTAAATTAGCTGGATACATGGTTAAACATGATTTGTCTTACTTCGTCCACAGCAATCCTCTCATATCGTTCCCAAAACAACACAGTTAGACAGTAAATGCTGTGAACATATTCCTTGTAAATCTTTACAATCATTCCCTAAGGACCCTGACACACCAACCCGATTATTGGCCGTCGGACAGTCTGGCGAGGTCGGTGACTCGAGTCTGTTCGGTGTGAGCTGTCGGCTTTTATTTTGGCCGACCTGACATGTTCAGTCGGAGACAGGGCAGTCGGGACTAACCCGGAAATGGCGAGCGGATGAGCCTCTCAAAATCTGACGAAAAGCTTTTAAACTGACCTTTGTCGATCTGAAATGAAGACAGATTCATCAACTGCATGGCTGCATTTCTACAATATGAGATCGTGTTCTGAACAAGCCGCCATGACAGTCTGGCTGTGAATTTCCGGAGAAAAAAGACCCGCGTGACGCGTTCGTCCTGTCAGCTGCCGGTTTTCATTTTCTGGGAAACAATACGGAGAAGCGCCGCCTGCTGCTATGGAGACGCATTACGTTTCGCGCAGAGCGTACGCTCAAGTCGGCATCGCCTCAGTGTGTTTTGAGGCATTTTTTTGGACCTCGGGGACCCGACTGATCAGTCCGACTGCCTTTTCTGCCTGCGGTCGGTCGTCTGGTTGGTGTGTATCAGCTGTAAAAGAACCAAGCAGGTCTGCCTTGTTGCACGATCCAAATTTTCTTCAAAACTTGCCATTTACATGTGGCTTGCTAGCTCGAAGTTTGTTGTTGTTTCCTGAAGCAAACGGCTACACACAGAGCGGAAGGCGAGGGACATCCGGCAATTATCCTGGAAATGTACTTCCGTTGATCCAGACTAAAGACACTGTGACTTCTATATATATTATAGGCTACAGTTTGTATGTCAAGTTATAAAATATTACAGAGCAAAATGACACAGAGCCAAAGCAGTTATCAAATGGATGTACTGTAATTCTTTGTCTTTCCTGCAGGGACCTTTCGGGGCGTTTGCAAAGACATTGATCATTTTGCTGAGGATGCAGACTATGAGCAGGATGCTGCAGAGTATTTACTACGTGGGTAACAAATGTGCACAACTGTGAGATCTAACACCGAAATCTCAGGTATTCAAATGTTATAAATACCCCATTCTACTCTCCTCTCCTCAGGAGCAGTACGAGCCTCCAGCCTCTTCCCCATCCTCAGTGTGGGATTATTATTTCTCGGAGGTGTGTGTGTAGCTGCCAGCGAGTTCTACAAGTCACGTTACAACGTCATCCTCAGTGCGGGTATACTCTTTGTCTCTGCAGGTCAGGACACACACAAACCTAATGTGCATGCAAGTATTTACAGTATTTATCATGCATCTGACCCTCTCCGTCTCTCTAAACTCTTCCAGGTCTCAGTAACATTATTGGCATCATTGTGTACATATCAGCAAACTCAGGGGACCCCAGCCAGAGTGACCATAAGAAGAGCTACTCCTATGGCTGGTCTTTTTATTTTGGAGCTTTGTCCTTTGTGCTCGCTGAGATGGTGGGCGTCCTTGCAGTTCATGTGTTCATAGAAAAACACCGACAGCTGCGCACTAAAGGCCGGCCGTCCCTCATTAAGCCACCCATCTCTCGGAGCTCATCTTACTACCGGAACCGTAGCTACCAGAACCGCTCGCGCCGATACAGTTACAGGGGCAACAGTGCAGGGGACTCGATCTCACACTCCTTTCGAGCATCCTTGGTGCGAGACAGAGAGCCGTCGCTCTCAGCTGAATCCAAAGCCATGGAAAGTTTGCCAACACCAATGACAGTGGGCTCAGAGTTCATGCTCTACACCTTAACCTCACCTTTCAAAGACAGTAAGATGGAGATGGCTGTGGATGATTTAACTACTGAAGCTGCGCACACCAACACAGAGATGCTGCCTGGAAACTGTACTGCCAACAGAAGGACCACGCCTGTCTGAGAGGAGGATGTACAGAGATTAAACACAAGAGGAACTTCTATGAGAGGAGAACATTACATGAAAGGAAGTCCTCTCAAACTCTTGGTAAAGAAAGAGGAAAGACTTCAGAGACCGGAATAGACCTGCATCAACTAATCAGTCAGAAAATAGTGAAATAAATCACAATGACAATTTCCCAGAGCCCAGCGTGATGCCTCCAAATTGCTTGTTTTGTCTGACCAACAATCCAAAACCCACAGATATTCAATTCACAATGATACAAAACAAAGAAATTAAGTTAAACCTTATGTATGAGAGGCTGGAATCGGAGAATGTGGATTTTTGCCTGAAAAATACCTATGTTGTGCTCTTTGTATGCCATTCCGCTATGCCATTACAGTAGCTATATCCACAGTATATCTGTAGTGTGTGTGTGCAGATGAGTGTGTATAATAATAGGAATGTGTGTATGAGACAGTTACAGTCATGCAGAGAAAGACAGAAAGGAGGAGCTGTTCATGAAAATAAGAAACTATAACATAGAAATACAAGACACACATAAACATACATCTGGGAATGACATACTGTAACTAACTATGTCCTGTTCCTGTCCTCCTTCTTGTGGACCTAAGCTCAACATCGAAACCCCATTAAATGCATTAGATCTCTCTCCATCTGTCTCTTGCTGTGTCTGCTTGTGTGTTTGAGTGTGTATTGAGCATAAGTGTGACAAAACGTTCTGCCCTTACGGTTCACTGAGTTTCTGTTTACATCAAGTAAAGCTTATAAATCAACACAAAATGTCCTTTGGAGAGAAATAATTGCGGTTCAAGGTTTTGTATTGGTGCTTTTGTGCTGTACAGGGCACATCTTGGGTGTCTGTGTGTGAACATTCAAATATCTGCCCTTGCATAAGTGGGTACAGAAGCAAATGTCCAAGCAAAGAACAAATATTTAAAAAACTTTTATTAAGGCCTTCATGTGTCTGTGAACGTGCGCGAGTATGCTGTGTTAGAGACGATAACAGCAAGCATGCTGAAGCGTTACCAACGAGGCTATTTAGCAGCGACTCCGTGCCAAGCTTAGTGCTGCTCATGACGATTGTGATTGGTTTAAAGAAATGCCAATAAACCAGAGCATGTTTTTCTCCCATGCTGGAATGCTGTGTGGACTAGCCAGACCTTCCTCCACAGAGTGTGGAGGATGGACTGGCAAAGCATCAACTGTACAAACACATTTAAGAAAACAGGTTTCTACGTATGTACTTTTTCACAGTGTATATCCATAGCAAGAAACCACACTCGTTGAATAGAAACTCTTCTTTCTTTTAAGCATGGTTTTAATGCTCTGATATTGTTTTAAGAAGTAATCACGACAAAATCCTGGCAGCGGTGGGATTTGAACCCACGCCTCCGAAGAGACTGGAGCCTTAATCCAGCGCCTTAGACCGCTCGGCCACGCTACCTTAGGTAGCATGACGACAGGACTCGTTTGTCTTGTTCTATAGAGAAACTCGTATTAAACAGATTTTAAGTGGACTATATTAATATTTAAGAGCTAGGGAAAGCAAATAACTGTATATGGTCATATAGGGATTCTGTTTTCCGTTTTATTCGCCTTTTCCCACCGATAACAACCTGTAAATAAAACTAGGCTCCTTGACAGAGAAAGGTTAACAACAACAACCCCTGTAGGACAACGCCATCGAACAACCAAAGAACACCAGGAAAACAAGATATTTCACATCTATTTTGAAACCCCTTGCCCTGCCAACGCCACGCAGAGGATGTGCTGGTACAAAGGTACAACGAGTTGGCTAAGATACACATTGTAGCTGGATCAATTGATTTATGAAATAAATACATGAATCAATAAATACGAAATAGTAGTGGACACTTTGCATTTGCTAAATCAGAACCAAGCCAGTTTCTGCCAAAAAGGGGAAGAAAAAAAAAAATGATTGTAATGTTTTGAAATTGTGCTTCCATTTTGATATAGATCTTGCCTTCATGTGTACTCTTTGGAAGAACCCTGGATACATCCGGTTCCGCCCTGCGCCATTTTGATGAAACAGCGAGGCGAGAACAGAGGCAGTTTGGATCACCGAAATGGATTTTATGGATTTAAATTGAAGATGAATGTGGATACACAACTTTCAATGTTTCGTGATGAAAGATAAGCGCGTACTGAAGAGGAATCTTTGCGCCCAGACTGCCTAACTGGTGGATTTGTTAGATTATTCGACAGCTAACGTGGGCAACAGTATTAGCCTAGCGCCGTTAGCTTTTGTTAGGGAAGAAGTGTTTTCATGTTGAGTGGCGAGGTGCAGCATGTTAGCCTTGGCATTAGCTAACTAGCTAATATAACATTTACACGGTAGATTACGTTTTCGGAATAATCTTTTCTAGGTCCAACAGCGATAACGTAACATCTGTGGACTCGTGGCGGAAGCTTTCAAGGAGATTTGTGGACTTTTTGTGGAGCTCGGTACAGTTTGTCTTGACTTGACAAATAAGAACTGTCCCCAAAAGGCAACACATTCGAGGACTGATGCTCGTGAAACCCCAGGCCCGCTGTTAGCTGCACTAGCGGCTTGTAGCGCGGCGGCCCGGGCTTTCCACCAAAGACAATTCACTACGGACTTGGCCTCATTCAAATCCCTGTGGTAGATTTACTTTGTGCTGCTGCATGGACTCTCTTGGATTTGGTGGCACCCTGTTATGTTTTATTGGACTTTAAAGAACTGACGAGGCACACGGCGCCTCTCAATGGCGCTCTTGTCACACATCACGATTATTTTTCTTTGGCAATAACAAGGACTCCTTTCGTCATCTGCGAGCTGAACCCTTACCCTATTTTAGTACTTTCTTTGTCTACATTGTTTCAGCGAATATAAAGAAGGTTTACCTATTAAAGTCACCAGATTTAGCTGTGTTCAGTGTTGACGCTGTTTTATTTATATCAGGCCTGTGTTTTTTTTTTTTTTTTCCTTCTTGTGCTTGATTGACCTAAGTGCTTAGACCTGTTAAAATGTCGTGTGTTCACTATAAGTTTTCTTCCAAACTGGACTACAACACAGTTACTTTCGATGGGCTGCATATCACCCTCAACGAGCTTAAAAAGCAGATTATGGCCCGAGAGCGCCTCAAGGCCACAGACTGCGACCTGCAGATCACCAATGCGCAGACTCGAGAAGGTATATGATCAGCTGACACATTACCAAATGTGTCACGAACATGTCATCCATTATTTTGAGTAATAACAGTAGATAACGGGTGGTGGAACAGTAGGATTGGTGGAAGAAAAAAAAAAAGTAAGGCTATATATTGGGATACAACACTCCACGCCTGGAAGTAATGATTACTTTAATTGTTAATTAATCTGCCAGTTATGTTTCCCATTAATTATTTGGGGGTATAACGCGTCATAAAATAGGGAAACATGCCTATTGCGATTCCCCAGAGCCCAATGTGGCGTCATCAGATTGCTTGTTTTGTCTTTCCAATAGTCCAAAACCCTCAACAAATGTGATTACCATCACAAAAGATCAGCAAAAAATAAATGCATAAATACATTTTTCCAAATAGTTGCAGATACATTTTCTGTTGATTGTTTCAGCTCTATAATACTTGTCTAAATTAACTATATCAAGCTTTTCCTGGGCCAGGTTTCTTTTGTCGAAATACAAATGTTCTAATATGAGGGTATCGGCAACTACCCAATTTGAAATGATTTATTAAATGTACTAAACATAACTATCAATTTTATATGGCCTTTTGTCACGGTTATATTTTTCACAACCTTAGCCCACAACTCCTGGTTGATGATGTTTAATCATTTCGTGTTTTAGACACTGTAACTTTAAACATCTGTTCTGTTCTCTGGACCCAAGTTACTATACTGCGTATTCTACTGAACAGCGTTTGTGTTCTGATCATTTGTGTAATGTTTTGTAGAATACACAGATGATGAGGCCCACATCCCAAAACACTCGTCCGTGATCGTCCGCCGCACTCCGCTTGGAGGAGTAAAACCTGCTGGCAGGACGTTCATTGTGTAAGTATACTTAAAATATTACTGGAATCGCGATTGAGCAGTACATTCTCTAATACTTCAAAGTCATGAATAGGTTAACGAGATTTTAAGCAGAGACCAGAGGTCTTTCCGTTAACGGTTGTCGTTGAAAACGTTGTCCTGTCGCCCTAAGCTTGCTCTTGAGTCATGCCAGTAACTGACGTTTTCTTTCTGCGCCGTTTGTTTCTGCAGAGATCGTTCTGACACAGCTGTGGTGGGATCTTCTAGACCCGTATGTAAAACAAACCCAAAATCAACACTCTCTCTCCTCCTCTTACCTCTCTCCCTCTCCCCCTCTTTCTGACTTTAGTCACCTTTCTTGAGAACATTCTGTCAGCAATGATTGAGTTGTGTGTATCCTCTGTTCACTGTGTTGGCTACATTTGTGTTGAGGTCTCAACCTCTATGTGTTATGTGATGTCTTTTTGGGAGGGTTTCCTGGAGTCACCACATTTATATACATATATATTAAAAAAAAAAAATAGTTTGTTGTTTCTCTCTAACAGGGTTTCTGTTTTGAAATAAGCAGATTAAAGTTTAAAATTGCTGAATGAGATGAGGTTAAAGTAAGAAACAACAGACTAGCCACCATTGTTTTTTTTTTTTTTTAATTCTCTGAAGTGACCAATTGTTGAACTGTTGCCACTTTCTAATTGATGATTGAGAAATCATGTTAATGACTGTATTTCATAATGAAATGGTTTTGTAGCCTGCTTCAGGCCAGGCAAATGTATTTTAAAGGGGTTTGTAAACGGAAAATGTGGTATTTTTGTATTGATAATTCATTGTCATTTTATTTTCTGTGAACATATTTTGATGTGGTTTAAGAACCCAATGACGTAAAGTGTGGCTGGGATTGATTGTAATTAACTTTGATTACAATTACAAGACTAAAGTTGTGTGAGTGAAAGTGGAAGAAATCACCAGTGGTTTTTTATTTTTTTATTTTAAAAGCTTACCCTGCTAAACTTTAATATACTTAAATCTGTTGTTGAGTTACATTTGACAATGTCAGTTGTTTTGTCCTGTACAATTTCACCATGAAGATGTTCTATTCTGCATTGAGTATGGACTGCACATAACCCTTAAACCTTAAAAGCTCACAGATTTTTATCCTGATGAGTTAAATGCTTTGAATTAATTCAGATTCCTCAGTGTCTGTTTTTTTACAAAGGAACAGGTGTATTGTTTAATGTGGTTTGGGGGATCAGTAAGAAGCTAGTTTTACTGCGTGAGATGCTGTGCCTTGGCCACTGACGTATAATGTTGTGAGGTGATCACAAAGTACTGTGACACATTATCAGTAAAGTAAATAATCTTGTTAATCTCTGGAGGCCTTCCATGGTTGCTGCAGTGAGAAGTATACTGGTGTAGTGTGTCCTGTAAGCTGTAAGCTGCAGAACCTGTCAATAAAGTTGTTCAGTGGTTCAGTGTCAGAACCGCTTGCACCAGATCCCTGTGTGTTCCCTCCACAGCATTCTGCAATACCCAGTCTTTTCTCCGAGCCCTGCATATCATGATGGACAGCCCGCCCTGCCCACTTAAACATATTTTTTTTTTTTTTAAAGTATTAGGCAGGGCAGGCATTTTTGTTTGTCGTTGTAGAATATGGCTTTTTTTTGTTCGTGCATGAGACTTATGCTTCATTTCCACTGCATGGTTTGACTCAACTCACTTTAATTACCAAGTGCTTTTTTCTATTACGTTTTCTACTGTGGATAGTACCCTCTCAGCGTTTGTGGGATTCTCAGCTTACACGGCGCGTGTAACTGCCATACCATCTTTTACATGACACTCTACATGGATCCCGATGTCTGCACTTCGTTAATTGTACGGCGGAATGCAAGACAGTGTATGATGTCGTTTTGTAAGCTGCCATTTATAAAAAAAAAAAAAAAAAAGTGACATTGGCTATTTAAAAATGTCAGGTTTGTGCAGGATGTCCCATGTGACGATTCTGTCTGATCAATCAGTGGTCTTCATTATTTTTAACTCTTACCATAACCTTTTAGTATCGACTCAGCTCGCTTGGAACCTCGACTGAGGTGGTACCAAATCCACAACTTTTGCCTAATGGGGGAAACCAGAAAAAGAGCAAGCCGTGACATGTCATGTAGTGGAAATGCGGCATTAACTCTCGTGGTCCATTGACTCCTAGAAACATCCCTCCACTTGCTTTCACCCTTCACTGTGTAGTGGTGTAGGAGCTGTTTTAGGGAACATTTTGAAAGGAACACTTGACGACTCTTGGTAGTCTTTCTTTTTTTTTCATCTTTTTTTAAAGCAACATTTCTACAGTTCTAAATATTTGACACATTACAGTGTTTGCATATTTTTATTGAAACAGCTTGACGCCACTCCCTGCAAGCTCATTAGTTTACAGAAAGCAGCCTTTGACTGGTTCCGATGAAAGCTTCTAACAGCTATGACAACCTCTTTTTACAAGTCGGTGCAAAAACTGCACGCTAAAATTAAATGTCAAGTATTCCTTTGAGAAAATCCCCCTCCCTCTACCGTAGCAAGAGAAGCATTAGGATCTCTACAGAGGGATGTGCCAGTAGTGTACATTTTGAATTTGCTGATGGTGCCCAAATAGTGAGGACAGTTTGAAGTGTTTAAGCAGATGCTCTTGGACATTACTATAGTTATGACTTAAAGACTCAGAATAGAAGCAGGTCTAGACTTGTAAATAAGGACGAGTTGTTGGAGTACAAGTTTGCTTTACTTGTTAAATGTTAATGCAGTTTTGTAATTCCGTTTGTAGATTTCCATACAGTGACAATTCTGATTTGATAATTCAAAACGGTAAATCTTTACAACTTGGCACGAAATGTGCAAAAGTTGCATTTTGTGTATGAGCTGTTCTACTTTTGACCTGGCCAGTGAATAGACATCATTTTAACGGCTACATTTAAAAATAAATAAAAAGAGTAGAGTTGCTTAATGGACATAAAACTTCTTTTCTTTTAAAAGTCACCTCATTTGTAGATTACATTCCCTTGTTTGGTTAATTTCATAATTCTTTCTCCAAACAATTTAGATATCTTTAATATAAACGGCTCTGAATAGACACAATTTTTTTTTTTTTGATTTTTTTTTTTTAACTTAAACTCTTATGACTCAATGCTGTCAGGGATGAACATCTCGCACATGTCTGAGTAAAATCGCTCACTCGGATACCTGCATTATTTCATGCTCAGTCCTCAAAGACTTAATTTTGGTGCAAAGACTTAAATGGAGACTCTAAGGGACTGGACACGTGGTGGGGAACTATCTGGGTTCTTATCTTCCACTTAATGTCTATTAGATACTATGTTTAAACCTTTAATATCTCTACTTTGATTCTCCTGCAGACTGACTCTTCTCCATCTATGTCCCTCGCCCAACTTGCCAAGGTACTGTTCCTGTACATGCTGGCTGTACTTCCAGGAAATATATCCTAAGTTGAATATATGTTCTCTTTTATCTTGTGGGGGTTAATATCCTCCTTAACTGTTTCCCCTTCTCTCCATTATGTGTTTTAGACTGCTAACCTGGTTGACGCAAATGCATCAGAAGAGGACAAGATTAAAGCCATGATGTCTCAGTCCAATCATGAATATGACCCGATATAGTTAGTACACACACACACACACACACACACACCATGTTCTTGTACTTGATTAAAGTCAGTTTGTTCCATGTTTTAAGCTCATGTAGCTGTATATAGTTAAAAAAAAAAAAAAAATGTATTGAACTTTTCTCTATAGTTACTCCAAGAAAGCAGTGGGACCTCCACCTGCTCACTATACCTGCTTTCGCTGTGGAAAGGCTGGTCACTACATCCGGCAATGCCCCTTGCTAATGGTAATTATCACGCATCTTTTTTTTTTCCCTCCATAATCTGTGGTGTGAATTTCTACTACATTGCAGTGTAACTACAAATAAAGTAAGGATTTTAAGCTTTTTGGATGATTGTTCTGTCTTTTTTCTTTTAACTTTTTAGGTCCAGGATAAGAGTGTAGAGGGTCCCAAGCCAGTAAGGATTAGTAAGGGCATTCCTCAGAGCTTCATGGTTAAAGCCGAGCCAGGCACCAAGGGAGCCATGTTAACCAGCACTGGAGAATACGCTATACCTGCAATAGATGCGTATGTGTCAACCCAGGACACCCACAAATACACACTTTTTAGCATACTCGTATAGCACATGGAGTAGTGTCGTGTTTGTCTTCGTCATAACCCATTTTGTATCTGTGTCCTCCCCAAACCTAGGTTAACTACTACTGCTGCTGCTGCTTTCTTTTTTTAAACAAAAAATCTCTGTTAATACAGGGAGGCATATGCACAAGGAAAGAAGGAGCGCCCTCCGTTTGTTCCACATGACCAGTCATCATCTGAAGATGATACAGACCCAATCCCTGATGAACTCTTGTGTCCGATCTGCAACGACCTGATGACAGATGCTGTAGTTATACCCTGCTGTGGAAACAGCTACTGCGATGACTGTGAGTTCTTACTTGTTTTGTGCATTTGTAATACAAATCTCAGTATACACGGGACTAAAAAAAGTAAAACAAACTAATAAAAGTAGGGAGTCAAAACTAATCTTTGTCAAGCACACACAGATGATCTCAAACATATTAGTCTGTGTTTCGTTCAACAGATGCTTAGGGAAAGAAATCCACTGTGGAAATGGCAGAAATACCCATTTAATCAACAGTGGCCTCTCTAAAGCACTGCAGCCCCAGGACATGCTAAATGTTGAGTAGTTTTGGAATGATTTCACCCTCAATTTCGGGAAAAGTAAAGTCATTTTTGGACGAAGTAGAAAACTATGCTCTGAAATATATGTATATGTGACTGGGCAGGTTGAGAGGAAGTTATTTTCATATCATAGACTGAGTTTCTTTTGTTTTTGCCAAATGAATGTGAACCTTTGTCTAATTCAGGACTGTTTGTTTTCAGGTATCAGGACTACCTTGTTGGACTCAGAGGAGCACATCTGCTTCACATGCAAACAGTCAGATGTTTCACCTGATAATCTCATTGCCAACAAGTTTCTTCGACAGGTAACCCCCTTCAAATGCAATGCATGCATTTTGATGTGCTGCATCTTTTGGTCATTTTTGCTTGAATTCATAGCAAAACTAGAAAAAAGCATTAATATCTTCTTTTTTAAATTTAAAACTATCTGTTTTGCTTCATGCAGGCTGTGAACAACTTTAAGAATGAGACAGGATACACCAAACATGTGCGCAAGCAAGTCCAAAATGCAGCACCGCCTCCACCGCGCCCTCAGTTGGTCAGGCCACTGCACTCAAGACAGCAGGACCCACTGCTGGCCAATATCACTCACCCCCCTCCTACAAGCGCACCCTCTCCTGCCCCTCAAGCACAGGTCCCGCCCCCTGCCCCTGCTCTTGCCCCTGCCCCTACTCCTGCCCCTGCTCCTCCGCAAGCTCCTGCTGCTCCTTCTGCTTCTACCCCTCCTCATGCTGCTGCTGTTGAAGAACACGATGATTCACCAGCCCCTGCACCTGCTGTTGGCCACCATTCTCCTATGCAATCCAACAGCCACGGTGAACCCCCCCCACCAGGGTACGTTTACGCTAAGATATGATTTATACACCAACATGAAACCACATATTCAAGAAGTGACGTTTGAAGTGCAGAGCCATTTTCACTAATCCTAATGTGTCTGTCTGTTTATGCTTTAGTGAGACCGATCCAGAACCTACTGTGACACCAGACTCATCAGGAACCTCAGAAAGTGGATTACAGGTGAGTCCGCCTTGAAGCTACTGCTTGATAACATCTCACTGACTTTTAGCAGCATTTACTACAGCAAGAGATTTATCATGGCCCTACAGATTATAATATTAATCTTACAAATGCAACAATGTGAAGATTTTTGATTGACGTTTTATTTTTTAACATTTCTATTTAGAGAGCTTTTACCAACCCTAAAATAAAGAATACATTAGTATATTGTAGAGCTGCAAAGATGAATCGATTAGTTGTCAACTCTTAAGTAATCGCCAACTATTTTGATAATCGATAAGTCGGTTTAAGTCTTCTTTTTTTTTAAAGACAAAAGTAAAAATTCTTTGATTCCAGCTTCTTAAATGTGAATATTTTCTAGTTACTTCTCTCCTCTGTGACAGTGAACTGAATATCTTTGAGTTGTGGACAAAACAAGACATTTGAGGACGTCATCTTGGGCTTTTGGGAACCACTGATCCACATTGTTCACCATTTTATACACCGACTAATCAAATAATTGAGAAAATAATCAACAGATTAATCGACTATGAAAATAATCGTTGGTTGCAGCCCGAGTATATTGAAAACTAACCAGGTTGGACACTGCATGTTGGCCTATTTACCAATGGCAAACACCATATTTTAACTTAGGCTTTTGCATTTGTTGGAAGGAAGCATATTTAGTATGCGCCAAGTTGAGCTGAAAACCTACAGACTTTTGACCATCCTTAGCTCGTACTTGTGCATCCCTCTCTTGGGGGTAACTACATTTTCCTCACTGTGATTTCTCCCACAGAACTACCATTTAACTGTTATTGGCCACCCGCCACCTATAAGGCCGCCTCATCCACCAGGTAAGAGGATACATTTAGGTAATTTAAGGAGATTAAGTGAGCTTAAAGGAAAGACATTCTGTAACTAACTCTCTGCTCTATTAGGTCACCAGTCACAGTCACAGCCACAGCCCTCTCACAGAGGTGGAGGCAGACCCTGGGACAGGTTAGACCCATCTGTGTGGACAATCTGATCTATTCAAAGTTTGTATTGTTATATGTCCGTTTCATAATGGTTTGTGTCCCTCTCTTTGTACCAGGTTTTACAGAGGTAGAGGAGAGCACCCATCCACTCACCTTCAGAGAGCTCCACCTCCTGCACCTGTCCCTCCAGTGTACCCGGCGCCGTCCATGTACCCGCCCCCACCACAATCCTACCCTCCTCCTCCGTACACCTCTGGCCCTGGACTTATGCCTCCTGTCATGGGTTACCAACCCCAGCCGGTGTATGCCCCTGGTCCACCAGGGCTCAACCCTCCCTGGGTTGCCCCCGGTACCCAGCCCCCACTTGTCCCTCTACCCCCCCTTGCTCAGCCCCCCCTCTCTAAGGAAGATTTCTACAGACAGCGGCACCACCGACAGGACAAGTGAGTTGTTTCTTTTTCATTTTGAGTCTTCAAACGGCAACGGTTACTACTTGCTTATGTAAAATGTACACAGAATATTAACATCACTCAGGTTTGGGATTGTGAATTCCGTAAAATAAAAAGTATTGAAGCTTCACACTGCGGTAGTTTTTAAAAAAAGTTTTTTTTTTGTCTTTGTATCCACAGAGTTACATCTAAACTGGATGAATTTACTAAAGACTTCCACAAAGAGCTCATGAAGTACAGAAATGCACCAAAGAGACGAAGACCGTCTTATTCAAGGTAACTTCATGAAGGGAGCATATCGAAATTCGTTGAGTTTTTTCATTAATTACATATGCATAATCCTTAAAGCGTAACTCTCGCCAAAATGCAACCTAGGGTCTTTTTGTGAATGTACCCGGGTCAAACTTTCGTTTAAAAGCATATTTAGGACGGAAGCGCCACTTTTTAGATTTACCGTATTCTCGTTCTTCGGTCAAATGGCCTTTTGAATGGGAGTCCTAGGGGCACTTTTATGCTAGCCTCAAAATAGCTATTTTTAAAACACTAAGAAGGCTCGACACAACATGAAACTTTGCTCGAAGTATCGCCAGGTGCTCTACACATGAACTCGAGCGTTGAAAACATTGTTTGTGTACCCAGAGTTTACTAAAAAAGGTTTTGAGCAACTCACTGTAGCTGTTGTTCTTCCAGTCGCCGTCTATCGAGCCAGTCAAAAATAGTCAAGGGAGGAGAGTAAAGATGGAAAGCTCCAAAAGCTTAGTTCCATATAAATGCACGGATAATTTGTTGTTTTGTCGTTAGTGAAACACAATATTGACCTTGAAAAAGGAGCCTCATATAAGAATGACATTTCCTCCTATGGAGTCCGTTCATTCGCATTCGCCTATTTTGGACTGGGAAAATGGCGGATAGCGTAAACAACAACTGCTAACGTGAGTTGCTCAAAACCTTTCTTTTTAGTAAACTCTGTGTACACAAACAATGTTGTCAATGCTTCCATTCATGTGTAGAGCCCCTGGTGATACTTGGAGCAGAGTTTCATGTTGTGTCGAGCCGCCTTAGTGTTTTAAAAATAGCTATTTTGAGGCTAGCATAAAAGTGCCCCTAGCACTCCCATTCAAAAGGCCATTTGATCGAAAAACGAGAATACGGTAAATCTTAAAAGTGGCGCTTCCGTCCTAAATATGCTTTTAAATGAAAGTTTGACTCGGGTACATTCACAAAAAGACCCTAGGTTGAATTTTGGCGAGAGTTACACTTTAAAGCCATTTGTAAATTTTGTTGCATAATCTGCTTTCTTTCTCCCCTTGTTTCCTTCTGTTCTTCTCAACCATTTCCTTTTCAAGATCCCGGTCATACAGTCGCTCTCCATTCAGCCGCTCTCCTTACTCGCGCTCTAGATCCAGATCAAGATCCAGGTCTTACTCTTATTCTCCCAGTCGATCTCGCTCCCGGTCGCGCTCCCACGGCCGTTTTTATCCCCGCTCCCCTTATTCTAGACGCAATGGACGCAGTTACGGCCGCTCCCGGACAAGGTCCCGCTCTCGTTCAAGGTCTTATGGGTATCGGCGTTCTGGCACACCGCGGTCTCCTCCCCCCTACCGGCCAGGAGGCTGGGAGGGAGCGGAAGGCGCGGGACCCTACAGGTCTCGGTCCCGGTCTCGCTCCCCTGGCCCTGGTGGCTTCCGGACCCGCAGCCCAGGTGGACGAAAGCCGCCTCCACGTGAGCTCCCACCGTATGAACTGAAGGGTTCAAGTCCTGGAGGCAACGAGCGCTGGGAAAGAGAGAGATATCGGCAGTGGGAGAAGGAGTATGCAGACTGGTACAACAAGTACTACAAAGACTATGACAACCAACATCCCCATCCCCATCCCCCGCTTCATCACAGAGGTCACGGCAGCAGAGACAGGGAGAGGGACAGAATGTCCCCATTACCGAGAGATTACTCCCCCCAGGGGAGAGGGAGAAGAGGGAGAGAGGAGAGAGGTGGTCCCCCTCACCATCCCCCATCCTCTTCATCAGGGACCAAGTCCAGCACTAAAGTCCTGAAAGCAAAGAAAGTAAAAAAGAAGAGGTCTGGGGAGGAATCGGAGTCATCGCATCAGTCAGTAGACAGAGGTGACGCTACTCCCGTCAGAGACGAACCAATGGACGAAATCCCTTCACTTGTTACAACTCCTCCCATGTCCTCAAAGGCTTCGCTTGGAGCCGCCACCTCCAAGGCTCCAGCCTCTAAAAGCAGCGCTGCACCCGTTAAAACCTCAACTAAGTCAACGTCGAAGACTCCGTCTGATAAGACGAAGAAAGAGAAGAGTCAAAAGGTAAAAGCCAGAGTTAAGACGGAGGCTGTGAAGGTAAAGACTGACAGGGTGAAGAAAAAGACTGGGGAAGGAGTGGTGACCAAAAAAGACTCCTCATCCTCCTCCTCCTCCTCTGCCACGAAGCCGTTAAAGACCATTAAAACCAAACCTGAAGATGCCCCCAACTCATCTACCCCTAAAAAGGAGAAGGGTAAAAGCTCTGCAGTGAGGCCTGCTCTGCTTAAGACCCCGCCACTGTCCTCCCAGAACCTGTCTCTACATCATGCCTCTCTTCATGACGGCCCTCGACCCGGCCACGACATGAGGGGGAGAAGAGATCTCCCACAGGGTTGTGGTCTCCTTCCCCTCCCCCATCAACACGCCCTCCTTCACCGACCCCCCTCCCCGGACAGTCGGAGGAGGATGGGAGAGGAGGGACGCTGCTTACTCGGACCTCCGCCTGGAAAGCTGAGGAGAATAGATGGGCTAGGGGGTGGAGGGGATCTCATCTCCCACTCTCACATGTCTCATCAGCCCCCGCTCCACAGACTCCCACCCCCGTCAGACAGGCCTGGTCTTCTTCCTCTACCAGGGAGCCGTGAGATGGGCCGCGGAGACGCAGAACGAGGATCCATCAGACCTCTAATGGACCTTCAGGTGGGTCTGTCGCTTGCGTTAGTCCACTTGTAATGTGATCTTTTTTCTTACATCGGTTCAAATCAGACTCGCGTAGTTCTTTTCTTGTATTAATCAAGTAACTACACACCATCACAGGGGCCGCAGCTAATGATTATTCTCATTTAGAGCTGAAACAATTTGTCAATTTAACAAGTCGATTATTTAATAATGTAATATTTAAGTTCAATGCCAAAAAAATGCTGCTTTTAGGTTCTAAAAATGAAAATATTTTCTGGTCTTTTTAGACTTCTTAGGTTGTAAATGGATATATGTTCCAGTTTTTGACTGTTGCTTCGACAAAACAAGCTGTTTGAATATGTCAGGGTGTATACGTCGGGTTTTTAGTTTGAATTGGATTTGGAATGATGGACATTTTTAACCATTTCTGACATTTTATAGACCAATTGATTAATATAGAAAATAAACTTTAGTTGCAGTCCTAATTCATTCATTTTTGAATTAGTTTTTTTTCTTCAGTTAATTAAATAATAGTTTATAAATTGAAGAAAGTAAACAAAAGAAAAATGGTAATTAACATTTGAAATGGCTTTTTTTCCTCTGAAAATCCAAACTGCAGTTAAATAATCCCAGCCATTAATCAATTTATCATTTTAGAACTTTTTACCATAAAAGTTGGGAGTAGTTCTAATTTAACCCCCTCATAGTCTCGCTTTGCCCGACCTTCCTCCACAGCGCTGCGGAGGAGGGTCTGGCTAGTCCACACAGCATTCTGGGATGGGAGAAAAACGTGCTCTGGTTTATTGGCATTTCTTTAAATTTTTGGTGGAACGTGTACGTTCAAAAGTAGTTTTAGTCGTGCGAGAGAAAACTCAGATTGGACAGATAGTCTAGCTAGCTGTCTGGATTTACCCTGCAGAGATCTGAGGAGCAGTTAACCATAGTCCTCAGAAATCCACCGGAGTTTAGAATTCCAACACAAAGGAAGCAGAAGGTAACTGACATCCGGCCGGAAAAAGTGTCATTCGGTGGAATTTCCAGCGGCACCGGAGCAATCCCGGAAGTGGAACGTCTAACCCCCTCCTAACATTTTGAATGTACTTGTCTATTTCCAGGTGAAGCCCCTGGCCCAGAGGAGGATCAAGTTGAACAGAGATCTGGGGAGAAAAGGCAGCACTGAGACGGCAGCTTCGGACAGAGCGCCGTCGGGTCCTGAAAAGACGACCTCCACCTCGGACCGATCAGCAGCCACTAACATCTGTGAAGGAGAACGACCCAGCAGTACAGCAGAAGGTTCTGGAAGAAAAGAGCGGGCAGCATCTGCTGAGAGGGGAGTCTCCAGAGAGAGACCGGGAAGTGCTGGAGAGAGACTGCAGGGCTCAGACCGAGAACAGAGCAGAAGCTCAGGACTGGACAGAGAGCGCGACAGGGCTTCAGGATCAGACCGAGACCGAGGCGTTGCGTCTGACAGACAGAGGGACAGGGTCTCAGGCTCGCAGAAGATAGCAGTCACAGTGGAGAGAGACCCCGAAGGAGAGAGGTCCACGAGGAGAGAGCGAAAAAACTCCAGTGGTGGAAGTGCAGGAGGAAGGTCTGTCTCTCTGGATAAAATGACCATCGCAGAGAAAACGGCCATCTCCAGGAGCGTGACAGACCCTCAGGAGAAGCCAAGCACATCATCTAAGGAGAGAGGCGAAGGGTCAGAACGATCTGCTAAATCTGACAGGTCTGTTCAATTTGTTTCCCTGCTGCTTGTCAACCACCACCCATATCCATGATCGAAAGAAAACATTATATAGTGGTTATATAGTCTGGTTCACTAAACACAGTTGTTAATGTGTAATTATATCCTACTCTTATTTCCCAGGAGTGTTTCCAAGGACAGAACAGAGAGGAGTGCCCCCTCAGGAGAGAAACCACTTGCTGCTCACAGAGAAGGTAATTTGTAACAAACTCTGTGTGAGAGTGTGTGTGTGTGTGAAGAGATGATAACTTTAATTTTGCCTTGTGCCATCTAATGATGCATTGATTAAACCCGCATTTCCTTTTTCTCCTTGGTCCTGTTCCAGCAGTGAAAGGTGGCGTGGAGGCTGTTGTGAAGAGCAAACCCAGGATCAGCCGAAAAGCTCTGACGAGCCACACCGTGAGCTCCACCAGGTGAGACTCTTGTGCCTATTTTTGAGACTATTTGGTTTTTCGTTTTTAATTATTTCACCTATTTATTCATGTTTTTAAGTGTACATGTTTTGTTGTTCATTTTCATTGGGTGCATCCTGTGAGTATTTGTTTCTTGTGAGTTATTTCCTTCAGGATCATAATAGGATGGCATAAGTGGCGTTGCTTGGAAATACAGTAGCTTTGCATCCAAGTTTATCTGTCAGCTGTTGATTAGTTAAACAGAAAAAGGACAAACTTTTTCCAACATGTTGAACGTAGGCTTCTTTTGTTAAATGAAAGAAAAGGAGCTCAAACTATTTATTTGATGGACAGAAAATGAGTCTTGCGTTACCAGACCTTCCTCCACTGCGCTGCGGAGGAGGGTCTGGCTAGTCCACACAGCATTCCGGGATGGGAGAAATACATGCTCTGGTTTATTGGCATTTCTTTAGTGCCGTACGAAGCAATGGCGCCAAGTAACTTGTTTTGGTGGAACGTGTACGTTCAAAAGTTGTTTTAGTCGTGCAACAGAAAACTCAGATTGGACAGATAGTCTAGCTAGCTGTCTGGATTTACCCTGCAGAGATCTGAGGAGCAGTTAACCGTAGTCCTCAGAAATCCACCGGAGGTTAAAATTCCAACCCAAAGAAAGCCCAAGGTAACCGATATCCGGCCTAAATGAGGGACACCCGGTGGAATTTCCAGCGGCACCGGAGCAATCCCAGAAGTGGAATGTTGTGTACAGAAAATCAGCAACTATTTGGATCGATTAAAACCCCTCTGGTTCCAACTTCTCAGTTATGGTGATTTGCTGCTTTTCCTTGTCTTACGTGATAAGAGTTGAATATCTGTGGATGAAAAGTAATTTAAGCAAGTGCAGACAAGCAATTTAAAGAAGTCACCTGGGATTTCACGATTTTCTGACATTTTATAGATCAAACAATTAATCAAGTAAATAATCAGCCAACTATTTGATGATAATGAATATAATTAAGGCTGTCAATCGATTAAAAAAATTAATCTAATTAATTACATAATCTGATTAATCGCATACATAACTAACGGTGCCTGAACCGGAAAAAATGTCGGTGACATTAAAGAACGGCTTGTTTATTGCTAAGGCCATATGGTCAAAATGTAAATGATTTAATAATAATGTATAACAACTTATTTCACTAGTAAATCGCTGTTGAACGACAAAAACAACCACCAGATGGGAAAAGGACATTTAACAATAACTTCGAATGCACCACGAGGCTGTAGTTTACTAGTTTTATTGAACGCACCGTCTGTTGTTTCGGCAGCTGCAGATTGTTACATTGTTGAATCCTCTACAATAAAACACAGTCAAACTTTACACCGTGTAGCGTTAGCTGTCAGCATTGTAACCGTGTTTAATCCAGCTACTAGCTAGCAGTAGGCTAACGTTAGCTGCTGTCGAGTATAGTGTTAACTAGCGTCACGTGCAGAGGTATTTGTGTTGCCGGTATCGTCTTCAGAGCATCAGAGAGAAGCGCAGACATATCAGTGGAACCAGATTTCGGTAGCCAGGGTTGGCAGGAAGAAGATTTTTTTACAAGTAAATGTTCCAATTATTGATCCAGGCAGAACATTCTCGTCTCCCTCCTTCATTTTACAGTCCAATGGTGGCTAGAACGGCTCCGGGTCAAACGTCAATATGGAATGGATTAATCTGCGTTCTGTGAACTCATTTTTTCTCAGATTAATTAATCAAAATTAACGCGTTATTTTGACAGCCCTAAATATAATCATTACTTGCAGCCCAGGAAAAAGTGTTTTTTGTATACCCGGCTTTATTGGTTATTGTGTTTTAGAGGATTGATTGAACACTGATTTTCCACCTCAAATATGTGTAAAAAGTTGTTTAAAGCTTTGTATCCCGCTCTTCTTTACTGGAGACTAGCGGCTCGAGACTACATTAGCTACTACTAGCATAAAACCTCCAAATCTCAGACCGATCTGCCAGCGGTGAAGTTGCATTATCGGTAATTTAAGCGGCAGCTTTTCACAAGGAAGAAGAATGCGTGGAATAAAAAAGGTGATCTCTGGTTCTGCTGCATCCATTTTGATCATTTATGTTTTAAACTGTCCACAGTGATTGTAGTCGTGCAATGCTTAGTTGGTGCAGTACTTTTCTTTTTTTTTTTTTTTTTTTTTTTTTTAAAACATGTCTGTTTCCCCCTCACTAGGTCAAGTCAAGAAACAAAGCGAGACTCAGACAAAGATCAGAAGAGTGTATCCTCCAAACCCGCAGAGCAGCCCCCATCAAGCCCTGCAAACAGCCGTGGCCGCAGTCCGAGCATCAGCCCAACAGCCAGCCCGGCCAGGGAGGAGCCGCTCATTCAGCCTCCTCCTCGCTCCAAGTGGGAGAGAGAAGATGACGAGGAAGGCCAGGAAAACGGACTTAGTGCACCCAAAGACCCGTCACCGGTGCCACAGAGGGGCCGAGGCAGAGAGGGGCAGACTGAAGCGCCTAAACCTGCCAGGGGTGAAGGCCGTGATGCTACAAGGGAAGAGAGGAGAGGAGTAGTGAGAGAAGAGAAAAAAGGGAAAGCACCCAGGGAAGAGGGTAAAGGTGGCAGGACAGCACAGACAAATTCTGACAAACCAACCAAATCCAAACTCGTGAGAGAGGAGGGGAGAGGAGGAGGAAGAGATGAGGGCCGAGGAGTGACAGGGAAGGAGGAGAGAGGTGCAGAAGGCAGAGGTGGAGGAGGACGAGAGGAGAGTCGCGGCCCAGAGCCCAGGAGACAGCGTTTGTGTTCGGACCTGGGTCGCGAGACAGACGAAGCAGCCTTTGTGCCCGACTACAGCGAAGGCGAGGGCTCGGAGCCGGACAGAGGAAGAAGTGGCAGCCCCAGTCCGTCCCAAAGCCAGCCCTCCAGCCCCAGCCAGAGCAACCACAGTGGCGCGGCGGACAAGAAGAAGAAGAAACACAAGAAACATAAAAAACACAAGAAGCACAAGAAGCACAGTACCCATGACAAAGAAGGAGAACAAAAGGACCACAAGCACAAACACAAGAAAAAGAAACACAAAAAGGGCAAAGACAAAGATGTGGAGGTAGAAGAGGAGACGATGGAGAAAGCAGAGGAAGGGACTCCATGCTAACGGAGCTAAGTTAAGACTGCTGCCCAAAATCTGTAACCTTCTTTGTTAATAAGGAGATGATGGTTGTATCTAAAAAATATTGGCTAACACTGGCATGCTGCTTCATGTGCCAGGGAATAGATGAAACAAGTCTTTGGCTGTCCGTGAAACTGGAGGGCTGTCTGGCTGTTATTCACTTAATGTCACCGCAGGTCCTCAAACTTACTTACGGTACTTTGTCGTGCTTGGATTGCAGCATTACGATCGCTGCTAAGGTTTCTTTCATATTCAATGTGAGCCTCTTCCTTGTGACTTTGGGTCAGGAAATACTCTGGAGAGATGCTGCGCTGCACTATTGTGATCAACTTAGAGCCGGCCAGGAAGGACTTGATGACGATAACTGATCACATGGCAGTAAATCTAAATGATAGGAATAACCAACACTGTACTCAGGGATGTGATTGCTTCTTTGTAGAGGAGAATTGCTGTTTCTCTGCCTCTGACTCATTTGTAAGTAGAGATGAACTGTTGCTTCACATAATAATAATTTTCGCTCGTTTTGTTTTGCTCACATCCCTGTGTGCTGTTCCAGGCTTAAATGCTGAATAACCTTGCTACGAGGGCCGTTGTATGCTCTTCTTTTTTTTTTTTATTAAGGACTGTACTAGCGGTTTTGCATGTTTAGCACATTAAGTACAAATAATTTATACTTTCCATTACTGCTAACCATTCTCAACATGTATAATCTCATTTTTCAGCCATTGGTTTCAAATCATGCCAATTATGTTTTTAAATTCATGTAAATTGAACGCTAAGGCAGCCAAATGTTCTTGGATAGGTTACCCATCTATGCAAGGTTAAATAGCTGAGAGGTGACTTTCTTACCAAACTTAATATGAATGAAATCCAGTAGTTCGTTTTGGAAATGGTGAGCGTTATAGTATTTGTGATTTAATGTGCTAAAACTTGCAGAATCACCAGTATGTTCCTTAAGTTAAAACAAACCTTTATGTATCCATGCTACACTGGATTGTATAAATCTAGGTTGTTAATTAACGAATCAGTCGGCATGTTTTTGTTCCAAAGGTGCAGTAGCTGTCTCACGTCTGAGTGACAGTGTGTGTGTGTTGGTGTGAAAGTAAAATGTGACAGAAGGGGGACAAATTGGAGCACTGGTGTTCTTATAAATGAGTTATTCCTTCTTTTCTTTTTTTTTTTATTAAAATGTTTTGACCTCATGGAAATGTCTGAGTTGTATTTCATCAATGGTTGAACTCCTAGGTGTGTCATGACCACACAAGTGAAGGTTGATTGCACTGTTTAATTTGACAAAGTTTGGACATATAAGTGCAACACTAAAATGTTTCAAGCGTTAGTAATAAAGAACCGATGGATAGAAGGTGATAAATAAAAGGCAAAGTTTCCGGTTATATTAAGTTACTGTCACAACCCACACTGATGGAAAAAAGAAAACGTGCATTCAGTGAAAATATTGTCTGTTGAAATTAGAATGCAAACAGTGTGCTTAAACTTAAATGTTGCACATAATGATTATAGTGATGTAAGTGATAATGAAACAATACCTACAGAAGTAAAGCTTACTTTGCAACAGTCCAACTGAATATAGTGGAATTATTCTCACTGAAATATACAATACACCAGTGTATCAAACAGCTTAATTACACATTAATGAGTTAGGTTGTCTTAAGTAAACCACAATCCCAATTTTTACAGTAACTAAGGGTACAATAGTATTACCAGGTAAGAAAACGTGCTCATATACAGGTATGTTAGCAATTCAATTTCTCTTGACTTCAATATAATAGTGCACTCTGACTGTCAATATCACCTTCAAATTGTGCAGAGTTTTAGTCTGACGACAGTTGGCTACTCATTTCTTGTGTACGTTGCACCGTTTCTGTATTCTTAAAATGAAAAAGCTTGTTACTAGCCGACATGTCAATTAAGTAGTTTGTTGTATTCAAATTGTGGTTACGGTAACTACATACTTCCAATTACCCCCCCGGGGACCAATCAACCATTTTGAATTGAATTTAAAATGTAATTAAATATTTAAATAACAAATTAACATAATATTTATGTTATTGAAGTAATGCCAACTTTAAATTACCATTATCATAAAGTTGAGCTTACAAGAAACGACACTGAAGCTGAAACAAAACATAAAAATGCACGTACAAGTATAAAATAGTTTAGTAGCAACGTGGACATAACGACTCAACCACATTTTTTTTTTACTATATTCTAGAGTTGATATATGTTACAAGAAGCCCAAAGTACAAGTGGGACAAAAATATAAAGACGTACCACCCCGATAGGCGATAAAAGAACAGAGATGTACTGCAGCACGTCGATTATCAGATATATTTGGAAATAAGGATGAAGTATGTCATCGAAGGCAGTTCCTCAAACACAATGGTGAGTCTCAGGGTCTTTGGCAGCTCATTCATTTACAAACATGAATAATTAAAGTAAAACATCCCACAAGGAAACGAGTGCAGTGAGACAGAGTGAACACTGTGTGGAGCTGTAAGTCCTACAACTTTTAGCATGGGAGTGGAAAAGATTTACAATAAAAATCTTCTCTCGTATGCCTCAGCTCCAAAATACAACCTCTCCAAGAGTACACAGCAATAAGGTTCATGTTGTTTTTGTGTGTGCATGTTAAGTGTTCGTACATAGTCAGAGAGATGGCGTGGCTATTGGGTCACAGAGGAAACGGGCTGAAAGCAGGAGATGGGTTCACAGACGGTCAAGGGAACACTGAGAAATGGGAGAGCAGCAGATGTATTCTTCCCCAAACAGCAGTACATAAAAGCACATTCCCAGCTTAGTCCATGCATTGTGTGTGTGTGTATGTATCTTTAAGGTCATCCTTAATGAACTCAGAGATCAGTGAGACCATTAGAAAAGATTAATATATTGTTTGTTTTAACCCCTGCCCAGATTATCATGTCAAAACGTTGACATTCCTCTCATCTGCCGTCCTGCAAGGTTCACTCTGCACGCGTGTGTCTGCGTCCATAGACGTGCGTGCGCATGTGTGCACCTGTTATTGGCTTGTGTATTCCTGTGTCTGCTTGTGTTTTGCCTTACAAGCATGACATCATTTTCTGTCATCAAGGCCAAAGGTTGCTAAGCAACTTCACTTCTGTCGATAGTCAGAAAAGATGCATCTCCGCTACCTGGTTCACAACCTAATCACTCCCTTATCCTGTCATAAAAGTAATGTCTGAGGATGATGCTGGCTGTGTGTGCATGATTGCTCATGCGTTTGTATGGACCACTGTGCATTTATGCTTTGCAGTCACGATACAAGAAAAAGCTGAGAGAGAGAGGAGGGTAGGATGTGGATATGTATTGTCTGATAGATTTCTGATATTCCTAGAGTTGGAAAAAAGAATGTCAGTAATGTTAGTGCAGGTAGAATCCCTCCAGTTAAATACTAAAATACAGCTAAATATCGGAGCAGCCTATTATGCTGGTGAAAAAGATGCTTGCATCTTTGGTTTGTGACTCTAACTAACTTTGTTTCATTACATGGACATCTTACTGTGATTACAAATGTAAGTAAAGTTTTAGATTACACAACGCAGATTAGTGTTAATATTTTGTATATATCAATAAAATACTTATAGATACTTATAGACGTATAGATACTAGCCAGTGGTGTAGTCTACATGATACACAGGTATACAAAGTATACCCACTAAGAAAGCTCCAGGATTATCCACTTAAAAATGCCCAATGACACGCAACAACATACTTTCCATTATATTTTTGATACATTTTGAATTGTCGTCTGTGGTTTTTTTCTTCGCATAGGCTAAATAAAGGTATTTCCACCGTAAATCGGTGCATACAAGTGTATCCGAATACAGGCAATGAAGTTGTTGACGCTCAAAACTTCCCTGGGGGAGGACACCCAGACCCCCCACTATGATATGCCCTCCCCCCAGAGGAAACGTCAGGCGATCGCCAAAGTCATTACGGTTATTTCGTCTGGGAACAAAGAATGTCTGTACAAAATTTACCGACAGACCAACCCGTCATCCCCAAACACCACATGACACCCAAGAACAATGTAGTTATGCCATACCTACTTTATCAAAATATTAGTATTGACACCCTGTTGTTCCTACGCTTCCTGTTGATCCCTGGTATGTACCCTGTAATTATTTAATATGTGACAGGAACTTTATAATGTACTTACAGTGTCATTTCTTTCTAGGTCCCTCCTAAATGCAATTTTGTTACCCTCCTATTCTCTGTGCTTCACACATAAGGTACACATGTATTTTATTGATAACCTATCTGAGCAAAATATTTACACTGTAATTTGTGGGCTGTAACATTGAGATACACAAATGCTTACAACTGTATATCTATAAACGTTAAGGTAACAACTTAACGAGGAAGAAGAGACATATATAACTGCTGTTGTCGCCTTTGTCCCCCTGCTCTGAAAACTGAAACTTTAAGAAGTTGACATTGGCGCTGCTGACCATGCCGTGTTTGTTTGTGTGTGTGCATGCGCTTCATGTACTACTACTATGTACAAGTACAGGTAGAGTTGTAGGCAGGCTCAGTGTCACACTGTTTCTGCACGTGTGCATGTACAGTATGTGTGAGTTCGGACTTTATATCAGGATGTAGCCTCAGGTGGTTGCAATGGCAATATCAATGATTGGTCACGATTACTGATCTGTAATCGAATTCCCACAGTGTGTGTGTGTGTGTGTGTGTGTGTGTGTGTGTGTGTGTGTGTGTGTGTGTGTGTGTGTGTGTGTGTGTGTGTGTGTGTGTGTAATTGTGACAATGACATGGGATAAAACACTTCTCCGTATATAATGTTATGTGATGGTCACCATGGAAACACACCCAAGAGGCACCTACATCACACTGATAATAACGTTTGGCCTAGATACCCATTCTCAACTGATAACAGAGGGAATGTGTTTCTGCCTGAGCGTGTGCAAATGTGTGTGTGTGTGTGTGTGTGTGTATATATATATATATATATATTTCAGTGACTAATGTAAACCATAATTTGAACACACCACAGTGACGAAGATGGAGTAAAAAATGCATGAAATTATTCTGTGGAGCAGAAAGAGTCTTGCATGAGTTACACGAGACGGTAAGTGTGAGAAGGATGAGACGAGCTGGAAGGAGAGGAAAAACGAGTGGGAGTGGAAACACAGCCTGAAAGACCCAATAACAACCGATTACTACCAACACTCACAAACAAACAAACACAAAGGCTTTCAACAATGCTTATCAATTTTTTTTTTCTCTGGGAGAGTATGACGTTTGCCATAGAGATTTGTGTGTTTGTGTGGTTAAATGTTTCAGTGATGTCTTTAACTCTGTTGTTGAGATACACTGACTGCTTGATGTACGCTGCTACTGTAACAATTATGATCGCTGTGAGGAGTCTTTTCTGTTGTGGGCGTTGATTGGGTATTGCACGGTGTTTCCCTACTTTGAGTGAAAATCTAATCTTGGTTTGTAGCCACACTAGTGGTAAATCCGTCAGTCTGTAAATCCAACACTTTGGTCCACAGTCCACAAATAGCTCCACAGTTTGGTGCAGGCATTCACCAACCAGATTGAATTACTGTAGGTGATCCCCTGACTTCCTATCTAACGCCTTCCACAGATAACAATTTCCACTTGTCCACTAAAGATAAGATAACATACGATAGATAAGAAGATAAAGCTTTTTTTTTTTTTTTATCCCAAGGGAAATTGATGTGCAACAGTTGCAGTACAAAGTTACCCTGGAAATCCAGAGTTCTCGCGAGAGCACAATTTGAATTTGCTCAGCGAGTCACTATGATGCTCATTAACTATGCCCTTGTAGCCGAGCTGCACCGATCGGTCTGATATAGGCGGGCCAGAGGCGAGCTAAACAGATGACGACAGTTTAATCTACCAGTTAGCTCCGCTGGTAGCTAAGCGTATGGGGCTCTGGATACGTCACCCCGTGTATTGTTGTGATTGGTCGTAGTGTTATCCAATTGCGTGCATTGAGATTTTCAAATGCATGCTTGGTGCCGCCCCTCGAGTTGGGCCATTTTCATTACCAGACTCTTAATCTTTCGGATTTGGTTCTGGATTTCCAGGCTAGTACAAAGTAGGAAAGAGTGCAAAGATAAAGTATCAGTAAAGGTAAAGTACAGAATATCAGTAACAGATATAAACAAGGTTAGTGGTAAGGTTGCTTCTTGGACTTGCATATATATACTATAATATGTATGAGAAATGGCATTTCTCAATGCAGATAAGTGTACTACTTAATGTAATATTTTATTACAGCGGAGGCTGTAAACTGATGCAAATGTTCAGGGAACATGAAGCAGTTTGCAATATTTGTGCAAAATCCATCCATCCATCTTCATCCGCTTATCCGGGGTCGGGTCGCGGGGGTAGCAGCTCCAGCAGGGGACCCCAAACTTCCCTTTCCCGGGCCACATTAACCAGCTCCGACTGGGGGATCCCGAGGCGTTCCCAGGCCAGGTTAGAGATATAATCCCTCCACCTAGTCCTGGGTCTCCCCCGAGGCCTCCTCCCAGCTGGACGTGCCTGGAACACCTCCCTAGGGAGGCGCCCAGGGGGCATCCTTACCAGATGCCCGAACCACCTCAACTGGCTCCTTTCGACGCAAAGGAGCAGCGGCTGTACTCCTAGCTCCTCACGGATAACTGAGGTTCTCACCCTATCTCTAAGGGAGACGCCAGCTACCCTCCTGAGGAAACCCATTTCGGCTGCTTGTACCCTGGATCTTGTTCTTTCGGTCATGACCCAGCCTTCATGACCATAGGTGAGGGTAGGAACAAAAACTGACCGGTAGATTGAGAGCTTTGCCTTCTGGCTCAGCTCTCACAACGTCACAACGGTGCGATAAATTGAATGTAATACCGCACCTGCTGTGCCGATTCTCCGACCAATCTCCCGCTCCATTGTCCCCTCACTCGCGAACAAGACCCCAAGGTACTTGAACTCCTTCGCTTGTGGTAAGGACTCATTCCCTACCTGGAGAAGGCACTCCATCGGTTTCCTGCTGAGAACCATGGCCTCCGATTTAGAGGTGCTGATCCTCATCCCAGCCGCTTCACACTTGGCTGCGAACCGATCCAGTGAGTGCTGAAGGTCACAGGCCGACGATGCCATCAGGACCACATCATCTGCAAAAAGCAGCGATGAGATCCCCAGCCCACCGAACTGCAACCCCTCTCCACCCCGACTACGCCTCGATATCCTGTCCATAAATACTACAAACAGGATTGGTGACAAAGCGCAGCCCTGGCGGAGGCCAACTCTCACCTGAAACGAGTCTGACTTACTGCCGAGAACCCGGACACAGCTCTCGCTTTGGTCGTACAGAGATTGGATGGCCCTGAGAAGGGACCCCTCACCCCGTACTCCCGCAGCACCCTCCCACAGTATCTCCCGGGGCACCCGGTCATACGCCTTTTCCAGATCCACAAAACACATGTAGACTGGTTGGGCATACTCCCAGGCTCCTCCAGGATCCTTGCGAGAGTAAAGATCTGGTCCGTTGTTCCACGACCAGGACGGAATCCACATTGTTCCTCTTCAACCTGAGATTCGACTATCGACCGAACCCTCCTTTCCAGCACCTTGGAGTAGACTTTACCGGGGAGGCTGAGAAGTGTGATACCCCTGTAATTGGCACACACCCTCTGGTCCCCCTTTTTAAAAAGGGGAACCACCACCCCGGTCTGCCACTCCTTAGGCACCGTCCCAGACTTCCACGCAATGTTGAAGAGGCGTGTCAACCAAGACAACCACACCCAGAGCTTTAAGCATTTCTGGACGGATCTCATCAATTCCTGGGGCTTTGCCACTGTGGAGTTGTTTAACTACCTCAGCAACCTCCACCAGGGAAATTGATGCCAATCCCCCCTCATCCTCCAGCTCTGCCTCTACCATAGAGGGCGTATTAGTCGGATTTAGGAGTTCCTCAAAGTGCTCCTTCCACCGCCCTATTACCTCCTCAGTTGAGATCAACAGCGTCCCCATCCTTACTGTACACAGCTTGGATGGTTCCCCCGCTTCCCCTCCTGAGGTGGCTGAACGGTTTTCCAGAAGCACCTTGGTGCCGACCGAAAGTCCTTCTCCATGTCTTCTCCGAACTTCTCCCACACACGCTGCTTTGCCTCTTTCACGGCAGAGGCTGCAGCCCTTCGGTACCTTGCAACTGCCTCCGGAGTCGTCTGGGATAACATATCCCGGAAAGACTCCTTCTTCAGTCGGACGGCTTCCCTGACCACCGGTGTCCACCACGGTGTTTGTGGGTTACCGCCCCTTGAGGCACCTAAGACCCTAAGACCACAGCTCCTCACCGCAGCTTCAGCAATGGAAACTTTGAACATTGTCCACTCGGGTTCAATGCCCCCCAGCCTCCACAGGATGCACGAAAAGCTCCGCCGGAGGTGTGAGTTGAAAGTCTGTCGGACAGGGGCCTCCTCCAGACTTTCCCAATTTACCCGCACTACCCGTTTGGGCTTACCAGGTCTGTCCAGAGTCTTCCCCCCACCCCCTGACCCAACTCACCACCAGATGGTGATCGGCTGACAGCTCCGCCCCTCTCTTCACCCGAGTGTCCAAAACATACGGCCTCAGATCAGATGAAACGATTATAAAATCGATCATTGACCTTTGGCCTAGGGTGCTCTGGTACCAAGTACACTTATGAGCATCCCTATGTTCGAACATGGTGTTCGTTATAAACAATCCATGACTAGCACAGAAGTCCAACAACAAACAACCACTTTGGTTTAGATCAGGGAGGCCGTTCCTCCCAATCACGCCTCTCATGTGTCTCCATCATTACCCACGTGCGCGTTGAAGTCCCCCAGCAGAACTATGGAGTCCCCCGACTGGAGCCCCATGCAGGACTCCACTCAAGGTCTCCAAGAAGGCCGAATACTCCGAACTCTTGTTTGGTGCATATGCACAAACAACAGTCAGAGTTTTCCCCACAACCCGCAGGCGTAGGGGAGGCGACTCCCTCTCGCCCACCGGGTTAAACTCCAACGTAGCGGCGCTCAGCCGGGGCTGGTGAGTATCCCACACCCGCCCAGCGCCTCACACCCTGGGCAACTCCGGAGAAGAAAAGAGTCCAACCCCTATCCAGGAGTATAGTTCCAGAACCAAGACTGTGCGTAGAGGTAAGCCCCACCAGATCTAACCGGTAGCGCCCCACCTCCCGCACAAGTTCGGCTCCTTCCCCCACAGAGAGGTGACATTCCACGTCCCCCAGAGCCAGCCTCTGCTGCCCGGGTCTGGTCCGTCGAGGCCCCTGACCTTCACTGCCACCCATGTGGCAGCGCACCCGACCCCAGCGGTTCCTCCCACAGGTGGTGGGCCCATGGGATGGAGAGATGTCCGCCACGTAGCTTTTTCGGGCTGTGCCCGGCCGGGCTCCGTGGCAAACCCGGCCACCAGACGCTCGCTGACGAGCCCTCCATCTGGGCCTGGCTCCAGACGGGGGCCCCGGGCTTCCTCCTGGCAGTGTCACTTCATCCCTTCCTCGATTTTTCATAGGATTTTTGAACCATTCTTTATCTGGCCCCTCACCTGAGACCACTTTGCCTTGGGAGACCCTACCAGGAGCACAAAGCTCCATATTTGTGCAAAATGATCCTCTGATTAAGTGTTTTTGCAGTGTTTATTCACCCCAAACAGCCAAAGTACCAACTGTGCAGATGCTAGCTGGAGCTAACTAGCAACACAAGCACTGACCATGTGCGAGGATTTAGTCTTTTTGAGTTACTCCGATCTCGAAACTCAACAACAACCTCAGATATCTTGGTTAATATCCTTCAGTCTCTCTCCCTTTTTCCTGATCAGATTTTTTTTGCTCCAGTTGAGATCATATGAGAAAATGGCCACTGCACAGAGGATGAAGCCTTTTGATTTAGGTAACCACATCGCTTTTCCTCTAACACAGCACATTTAAATGTTTTGCCCCGCTAGTAGGGCCTAAGAATAGCAAAGTTGTCTGTCTATTTTTAATGCCTCCAAATTAGTTTTCTAGCACGTAGTGAGCATTAGCCTCTCAATGCTCCTACTGCAGGACTGGTTTTCTGTTTAAGCAAGGTAAACATTAAACAAAACATCCCCAGGAAATTATTTGGAGGCCATATATTGATGATAAAAAAATTTACAGGAGAGCATGTAAGACTAGTGCTCCCTGTAAGCTGTTTGCTTTGACATACTGTAAACTAGTTCTAATAGTAGTTCCCAAAGTGGGATCCAGGGACTGCCAGTGGGAATTGGACGGAGCCCCCAGAAAAATGAGCAGTAGTTGAGGTTCAGCTCTATTTTAAGATGTTAAAGATGCCTATTCTGCTTTTTATTCACTCTGCCTTGTTGGTATCACCTCAGTCTCACCTGTACTATAAAATATACGTCTTTTAATCGATGAGGCTTCATAAATAAAGATGTTATTTATAATATGGATATAATTTAACTGAAGCTAAAATATGGACAGTGCTGGAAAGTAACAAAAGTACAGTTGCTACCATTTTGAGGTACTTGTACTTTACTTGAGTCTTTCCATTTTATGCTACGTTATACCTCTACTCCACTACATTTCAGTGGGGAAATGTACCTTGTACTCCTAAATGTAGACCTATTTGACATCTAGCGACTTTTCAGGTTACAATTTTGATCCAAAACATATAATCATCTTATAAAATATGTATGTATGTATGTATATGTAGGCTATATAAAACATGAAAGGGGATTTTCTGCATGAGCACTTGTACTTTTGATAGGCCTACTTAAGATTTCACTGATAACACCTTTGCACATTTACTTCACTATGCACACATTTGAATGAATAGCCTAATTTTACTTTGTAAATGAGTATTTTCACATTATGGCATTGCTACTTTTACTTAAGTAAATGATCTGGATACTTCTTCTACCACTAAATATATAAATTATAAATATACAGTAGGCCTACAGTATCGGTCAATAATTCCTTGTTCTCTGAAACATGACGTAGCATAAGCTGATTTCAAGGTATTGTGTTGGAGCTCTGCCACACCTTTGGGTTTAGTGAATCGACATCCCTGCTGAGTGTGACTGTGGAGCATCATTTCTAGACCTATATGACAGCAGCGTCCTCCGCCCACACGCATCCACACAGTGTGCGGGGTCGCTGGCTGGTGAGATAACCACCAGGCAGACTCAGAGACAGAAAGAAAGAGGGATATTGGGTGCACTGTGAGGCGGAGAGGGGACCAGTCACATGCTCTGACTTGCTCCGTCAGTGTCAATTTATCTGGTATTAAGAATTAAGCTCTCCAGCCAACATTTTCAAAATAAAACAGTTATTGGAATGTATACACACCATTGATGGATGGTGCGGTTCCACACTGGATGGAAGCTATGAGGACAATAAAATAGGCTACGATGTAGCCTAATTAAGCTCAACAACAGTGATTGAAACAATTAAATCAAAAGTCAAAATGAAATGAGAAAAATTACCTGATAAAATAGTTTGTTATTGATGGCAAACATTGTCTGACTTTTGCGTTTCTCTTAATATAGCCTATGGTAGTGTACTCTCACTTTAGCATATAGCCTAGCCTATTAGCAGCTATTTATCCATCTGGTTGCCAAGGGAAGTGCTAACGGTTTTGTTTGTGGTAGCAGGAAAAAGGTGAATTTGTATTTGTATGTATTTATGTTTTCTACCTAAATGAAAGCTGATTTTATACCCATTCATTATATTGTATTCAATGAAGTAGCCTAAGGTTGATCTGTTTCCTAGACCTAGACTTGACTCACCTTGCATAAAAAATAAGACATGACGCGTCCAACTTACATTGGAACTTAGAAGACTTTGAAGACTGGGTGCTGGATCCTTAATGTGGATAATAATATATAACGGTAATTTGGACAGCCAGGGGCGTTGGAGACACTAGAATGAATAGCTGTGGATGCGGGGAGGGGCCCATAGAAAATGCCTTTCTACAGGGCCCAGCATTTTGTTGCTACGCCCCTGTGGACAGCAATCCAATTAATACTTTTTATTGCCACATGGATGTGTGGAGGTGTTTCACCGGCAATCTCACCAAGCTAACGTTACATGCCGAGAAGGTAAGCTGTAAGTTTCAACCGATATTTTACCAAACTGTCCTTATTTCTCAAGGTTGTGGTATACTGTAGAGTGTAGCTTCCGGGACTAGACTGTCTTATTTTGAAGGTAAAATCCGAGTATCTCCGGTCTGCCTCATTCTGTCTGGCTTGACGCGGCTCTCCCTCTCCCCGGTGCGCCTGAACCCCGGTACATGACACCGCAGAGCGCAAGGGGGGCCGCCTGGTCCTATTTAACTTTTTCCGGTTATTAAAACTTCTGCGCCACATTACTCTCAAATTTGTCTCTCTCTTTTTCATCCTCCCGACTGACGGACTGAGTTTGGATATCGGCAGGGGGAGGAGGCAGAGGACCAGCGGGCTGCTCTCAGATGGAGCACCAGGGCTCCGGGAGCTCGGGGCGCACGGCGGAACCGGAGTGAATGACGCTGGTGGATGGACGCTGCTCCCCGGTAAGGACGGCAGACAAAGTTTTTGGTTTTTGTGGTATAATAGGCTATACTTTTTTCTTTGCTCTTCTGTCCCGGGCACTGCGCTTGGTAAATTCCCGTGGCACAATAGAACATGTACAGATCCTATGATGTCGCTCTTTGTCAATGGCGGTGTGTCTTTCACAAAAAGAAAGAAAATAAAATAATATTCTCACATAGCGGCAGTTATAAAGTGCCTGTGGTAGGCCTACTTTATAACAAGTTATTGATGTATCATATATCGCAAAAAAGGATGAGACTAATTTTGAGATGTTTGGGTTTATACCATTCCACAGTTTAATATAGGATTAATTAGACTGTTTTTCGTTTAAGTGCTCCGAACCAGAGTGATGCTGGAAAATGCTATGACCTCATAGATGTTGTGGGTATAGGCTATTGGGCCCTCAGGACGATGTGTATAACTGTATAACGTTAAAAGTAAAAAGAACATGTTTGAATTTCTGGATATTTGTAGTTTGCTCTGGTTTTAGCAAGCATGACGGTTCTGTAAATTATTGGTAAAGACTTAAGGCAATTTATTCATGATGAGTGCACAGTAGGCATATAAAACGTGATGTGTTTCAGAGGTCTTACAGAGTTGTGAATATATTTTGGTTCTGGTGACTGGTTGCCATTCAGTAGCATGATTTAATTTCCACATGGCCTGGCTGTTAGCGAGTGAGGCTCATAATTAGTTTTAAAGTGTTTTAAAAGGACTCATCAGCAGGTTTTTAACTGTGTGCAGAAGAATGGCTTTCTTTTTTTTCCAATGATTGGTTGATGTCAGCCAATTAGCTACTGTTGAATCACAACAAAAAGCCGGCCCTGGACTCCTCACACAATCGAGGCGATGTGCCCATAATAAAAAATAAAAAAAAATACACAAGAAAAAAGGATACTGGCAGATTCAATCCCATTATTTTCATAAGTCGCACACACACAGAAACACTCCTCTTTATGCTGGAAACTTGCATGCCAGCTCTTCTCTTGTTCTGTCACACTGTAGGCACAATATATGCCTGCACAGACTCGTGGTTGGCCCAGACTTCTATTATCCTGATTCTACTTTATGTTCGTTTTCCACAAAATCCAGCTCTTTCGAACTAATTGGTAGCTTTGGAATACATTTGCCAGAATCTCTGGGGATCAATAAGCAATGGAATGAGCATACAGTGGATCAGTGAGGAGTGTTTGCTCTGTACGTGAGACAATGTGGACTGTGTCACATGCTCTAACTCCTATCTTTTTCTGCCAAACTGCACTGCATACTGCCCAATATGACAGAAAATGTGATGAAATTGAAAAAAAGAAATGAAAAGCCAAGAAATGAATCCGCTCTTGTGATCTCTCGAGATTGTCATTCAATTTGACATTTCCTACATGATATTCCAATGCTTCAAGAAATTCCAGTCAGTACTTATAAAAATTAACCTCAGGCTGCTGTAGCTCGACAATGTCACTGCGTTTCATGAGATTTTATGTTAAATTATAGCTCAAGGAAAAATTATAACTCAGAGAGCTAAGTAACACTAATCACCATGAGTGGAAATTGATTGTAAATGAAAAAAAATCCCCACACTTTATTCTTTTCATAGCAATATGGACACGCTGTCTAAGATACTTTCTCTCTGTATGTCCAGATTGTTTAAAGCCAGTCTGGATTAAAAGCATCAGCAGTAATGGCCTGTTGTCATCACTGAATTGTACAGCTGTAGGATTATAATGAAGGGGTCTAAGTGCTGCCTGTTGTCTGCACTGACTCTGTGTTTGCACGTCTGTTAGTTCGCTCTGTTTAGGTTTTTGTAGATTTATGTTTCCTGCACAGGGCTGCTTGCTGGCTGGGATTCTTCGCCTGAAGGTAGCTTATTGTTTCAGAGGAAAAACAGAGAAGGATTTTTTTTTCTATGCTGCCTCGCTAGAGGGTAAAGGGTCTTGTGGACAGGATGGCAGGTTTGACAGTCAGCGCAGTTCTGGTTAAGGAGCTGCAGTGCCAGCTGGAAGGCAACACAATAGAAACACACACAGCCACACATACACACACATCCATCCATATGTTGCTGTGTCCTGAACAGTTTGCCGGTACCCCTGCGCCCTCTTTTAGGTTCAGGCTGTCCACAGCACGGCCATGACGGGCACCCAGGACCCAGACCTGCATGAGCAGCACAGAGGACCAACGCAGGAGGAAGGGGATGAGGAGGAGGAGGGGGAGAAGGTGCATGTGTCAGTTGAAGGAGAGGAGAGGGAGCAGGATAGGGAGGAGGAGGAGGAGGAGGAGGAAAAGGAGGAGCTGCCGTACCCCACTCTAGCACCAGTGGTTCTTTTGGCTCTGACCCAAACCAGCCCACCCCGCTCCTGGTGCCTTCGAGCTGTCTGCCACCCATATCCTTTACCGCCGGGAGTGCACCTGAAGCACTGGAAACGTGTGTGTGTGTGTTTGTGTGAGTCTGTGTGTTTCTGTTTATAATGTGAGAGAGACATTTTGTCTGTTTGTGTTTCAGCTCTGTACTTTCTCAAAGCTGTTGTACCTACAAGGCACCTAGCACCGAGATGTTTACCTTACGTTTAAACACAAAAGAGACGGGGAGAAGGTCACTATTGTGCATGTTTATGTGTGTGTGTGTGTGTGTGTGTGTGTGTTTGGTAGACCTCAGGTATTTCCTTGGCCCCATTAGTTGTAGGAAAAGATGGGTAACATTTTTCCCTGATTGGAAGTTTCCATAGTGACAAGCTCTAATGAATCTCCAGGGTTACAGTCGCCTGTCAGTAGCATTGTTACTGGTCTCCTTTGTCTCTCACTCTCTGTCTCAACCTTTATCCACTTTTGCTGTCGTTGTGAAGGTGTGAGTGTGTATAGGTATCAGTGCTGTAGTGTGTGTGTGTGTGTGTGTGTGTGCGTGTGTGCGTGTGTGCGTGCGTGCATGTGTGTATGTGTGAGCAGCTATGAATACTCCGAAGCCTGCATAAACGTCAGCAACACCTCAGGGATTTGTCAAGGCTTTCCAAATTGAATATTTTCCACTGCTTATGACTCTATGTGTGCGTGTCAATGTGTGTGTGTTCCTCTGCTTGTGTGTGCGTGTGTCGTGCACTTGTCCGTGCACGTCTGTGAGTATTTGCCACCGTCAGCACTCTGTGTACTCTATAAAATATAAATACATAATTGCTGAATAAATAAAATGTACACCAAGAAAAAAAATACAAATGCCATAAACAAAACTCCTTTGAAGCCTGCTGCGCTGTTACCATGGTCGCATCCCAGAACATGGTACACTCACTGTGTCAGCACTTACTTCACACACACACACACACACACACACACACACACACACACACACACACACACACACACACACACACACACACACACACACACAGACACACAAGCATGTGAATGCCCTCACACAAATGAGGGAATCTCCCATGGAGAGGCTCTTTAGAGGAATCACCTGGTTGCTTGGCAACAGCGTAGCTCTGCCCCGACGGCCCGGTTACTTCCGATTGCAGCGTTTGTTTGTTTTTGTGTGTTTGCGTATCTGTCAGCCTTCCATACAGCACAGCTACCGACATGTGTCCTATTTTACGTTTAGTCGTATAGGCCTATATTTCTATACTTTATACTTTCAGTGTGTGTGTGTGTATACGTGTGTTTGTGTGTGTGTGTGTGTGTGTGTGTGTGTTTGTGTGTGTATATGTTACTGTGAGTGATCTGCGGGGGAAGTAATGTGGGTGGACGTTGTTCGACAGGGACATTAATGTGAGCGCACTGGGGGTGGGGTGGGGTTGAGTCCCATTTTTCCTGAGGTGACCCCTCCTTCCTTTCTGCCTTTTCTTTTTTTTTTTTTTGCACTCAGTACATATTACAAATTTATTTCCTATCTCCCGTCCTTCCTTTTCCTCATTCTAAGAATCACAGTCATCCTCCTATGTGCCATGTTTACAACATACTGCACATCTCTCCACCCTACAGCACATCTAACAAATATATTTGGAACAAAAACAAGACTGGCTTTTGCTATTATATAATGTTCTCTTGTTTTCCTTCCAAGCTACAGTGATTTCTGTAATTTCCTGTTTCTTTGGGAGGAGACGTTAGAATCATTGTAAGTGTGGAACAAAGTGCCTACTTTGTGAAGTGCTGAGCTTTTCCATGTAACATATGAGACACATAGAAAGAACACGCACACACACACACACACACACACACACACACACACACACACACACACACACACACACACACACACACACAGAGGACATAACTTATTCAGCAGTGCATGAAACATTTAGAGCGTTTCCTTTTGTTTAAAGATGAGAAAAGCTGTATCTGTCACTCCTATACAAGTACCTTTCTCTGCCTGCCTTTCTTCTGCGTTCTTTCTTTCACTCATCCCTCTTTACTCAATATCAATCCCCTGCCCTCCTGTTTATCTCTCTCTTTCCCTTTTTCTAAACTGCCTCTAAATTGGGTTGAGGTGTGTGTGTGTGTGTGTGTGTGTGTGTATGTGTGTAAAAGGGGGTGATTAGGGAGACAACGATGGATAGGAGGATGTCTTACTCAAAGTAGGGTGAGCTGTCAAAATCATTTTTGCTAATTAACATGATTCCAGCAATTGTTTCCATGGTTACCATCTGTCACACTCTAAGGGGGTGGAGCCAGAGAACTTGACAACTTGACAGTAACTTATCTTGGTCCACTTTCATTTCAGACACTCTCTCCCTCTCTCCTACACACACACACACACACACACACACACACACACACACACACACACACACACACACACACACACACACACACACACACACACACACACACACACACACACACACACACACACACACACACACACACACACACTGCACATGACAGACTTTGAGCTTAACTAGGTTACGTTTAATCAAGTCTGTGTGTGGATACCAGAGAGAAAGGGGAGGTTTAAGCAGCAAAGAGCATGAGGCAATTAGTGAGCAGGTTGGTCATTCATACACAGAAGTTCACATTTGAGGATTTCCATCCAAACCACATGTTTTTAGCTCAATACCACTTTCTAGTAAGGCACCCTTTACCCTTTAAGTTGTATTTATTTATGGTTAATACATAATTTACCAATGTATTACGTGCCATTAAGAAAATAACTTTTGGTTTGCCAGTTTGTGAGAAATCCCTTTGGCTGGTGTTGAGCCTCGTCTAGCATTACACTGGCTGTTTTATTTTTTTAAGGTAGCGCTTAAATTCATCAGGAGAACCGCTATTTATAAAATACCAATACAGTGCACACTGCACACTTGATGACAAATTTGCAACACTTTGTTAAAGGTCCCATGGCATGAAAATGTCACTTTATGAGGTTTTTTAACATTAATATGAGTTCCCCCAGCCTGCCTATGGTCCCCCAGTGACTAGAAATCGTGATAGGTGTAAACCGAGCCCTGGGTATCCTGCTCTGCCTTTGAGAAAATGAAAGCTCAGATGTGCCGATCTGGACTCTTCCCTTTATGACCTCATAAGGAGGAAGGTTACCTCCCCTTTCTCTGCTTTGCCCGCCCAGAGAATTTAGCCCGCCCATGAGAAAGAGAGAGACATCATGGCTTGCAAATGGGCGAAGCATGGCAGTTGGTCAAGGACACAGCCCCACCCTCCACCTTGCCCCCCCCCTCTCTCCTCCTCAATAGCATTTAAAGCTACAGACACAGAAATGGCGCGTCCTAAGTAAAGCTCATTGTGGGACTGGCTCTAGTGGCTGTAATTCTGCACCAAGGTTGAATTTCGGGAAAAGGACTTCAGATACAGTATTAGGGGACCACTGAGGCCTATATAAAAGCATCCAAAAAGCAGCATGTCATAGGACCTTTAAAGACTTACTAACATTTGTACCTGCGCTTAAGTGTCAGGCAGGTCGTGAGTTTATCACTTTTTAAAATCAGGTCTGCAATTATAAATGTGAGTAAGTCTTTTTTTTAATCCAATGTATTAATACTGATTAAGTGTCTTCGTCAGACATACAAAACACAATCAGAAGAAATATAAACAGAACTTTATCACAAGAAAAAAGTTACAAAAAAGCAACCGGATTTATGAAAAGTAAAGCCCATGAAGTTCATGAATGAAGCCCTCATCTATTCAAAGTTCTTGGGTTTTCCCTTCATTAAAAATGTTATTTTTTCAATAGAAACCCAGCTTGATAGACCTTTTCACCATAGAGGCAAAGTCCCTCCCCTTCCGGTGGACCTCATGGGACATTATTTCGGGGAAAAAAAGGATGATAGCGAACGGGGAGAGACTAATTATTTTTGTATCCAGTTTGAATTGAGCCATGAATTACGCATATGATGTTCATCAATTTTAATAATATAATAACTTTGCAAGTGAAGAAAGTCAGTTTGTCATAGGTTTGTCGTAGTACCACTTAGTTTTGTGTGAAACCGCTCAGTGATCTCCATATCTCGTCTCGCACAATTTACTTCACCTTGCTTAATGCTAGGCTTGCTCGCTAGCTAGTTATCTTAGCTATGTTCCACAACACGTGTAACATTGTCTTACCTAATGTGTTTTACACAGCGACATTTTATGAGCCGAGAAACAAAAGATGATGTCACCCATGCGACTTTGAAGTGTCTAGTCATTCTAATTATGTATTTTCAGTCTTATACTTCTACAGTTTTATGACAAACTGAGACATTCTTGACTTGCAAAATTATCTTTTAAATTGACGAACATCATATGTGTAATCCATGGCTCAATTCAAACGGGATCAAAATGTAATTTGTCTCTCCCCTTTAACTACCGTTCCTATTTTTTCCAAAAAGGATCCATGGTGGTCCACCGAAAAGGACTTTGCCTCTCTATTGACTGAGAGTTGTTTTTTGTAGGTTTTTCCAAAACACAGAAATCATATATTTGCCATCAAAGGTAGAATATGTAGTTTCGCTTACTGTTTGTAAACACACAATGTTCAAAGTTGGCCCCCCCTTCCCCGCTCAGATCCAGAGAGAGAGCGCAGATGCTACAGTGGTCGAGCGAGCTAGAGAGTGAATGAAGAGAGGGAGCCTGTAGAAAGCAGTGAATCAGAGCAATAAAACAATATTTTTGGATAGTTTCACAGCAGTTATGTTCTAAAGCACAAATAAACACACCCACAACTCCGCGGGAAGGCGTTTGGAAATGAGAACGAGCTGCACAAACTGCACGCTATTATTGGCTGGGAGTTACACACCCACTTGGGGCACAAAGGGTCTTTGTTGATGCCCATAAACGTCCCACACGATTAAAAATAAGAAAACGAAAAAATGAGGCAGAGGGCAGGGTCTCTGCAGATACAGACACCACCACACACTTCTAGTTGGTCATATAAGTGATGATTGAGAGGGATTATTTGGGAATTAGTATACGCATTGTTTTTTATAGTGATAACACTGCACACACACACACACACACACACACACACACACACACACACACACACACACACACATATATATATATATATATATAAATTTCCTTACTTTTTCACAAAAAGTAAGGAAATTTGTGTTTGGTAGATTATTTCTCTGTGGTAACAATGCTTTTTGGCAATGAATCTTATACCGTTGGAAAGCCTGTTTAGTTCCCTTTCAAATGGAAAAGGAACATGCATTTGTGGAATGAGCAGCAGCGCTGAGTATGTGGGTTGCGCCCATGAAAAATTTGCCAAATCCTCTCTGCCAATGCCAAACAGCTTATTCTGCCATTGACTCATTTGGTGTTTGGTGGATTGGATGATTGAAGTTTGAAGAAACAGACATATTGGCAATTTAACAATTTATTCATTTCACAAACAGGAGCCTCAGTAGCGTGTGGAAGAACCATACACACCTCCACAACAGCCTGGCACCTCCTCCTCATGCTGGTCACCAGCCTGGTCACACACTGCTGTGGGATGGCATCCCATTCTTCAACCAGCATTTGTCGCAAGTTGCAAGTCAGCCAATGTTCTTGTGTTGGTCACTCTGGCACGAACAGCACGCCCAAGTGTTCAATGGGGTTGAGGTCAGGACTGCTGGCAGGCCATTCCATCCTCTCCACTCCCACATTCTGGAGGTTTTTCCAGTGAGGGAGATGCCGCCCCACATCATCACACTGCCTCCACCAAAAGGTGTTACTCTATTGGTGCAGCAATCAGCATAGTGTTCTCCGCGTCTTCTCCACACTTTGACCCTATGATCCAACTGCCGTAGGCAGAATCTGGACTCATCACTGAACATAATGTTACTCCACATGTTCAGGTTCCAGTGCACATGTTGCCGACACCAGCACAAACGGGCCTGACGGTGAAGGGCAATGGCAGAGAAGATTTGACAAATTTTTCATGGGCGCAACCCACATACTCAGCGCTGCTGCTCATCCCACAAATGCATGTTCCTTACAAATGGGGCATCATTTGAAAGGGATCTAAACAGGCTTTCCAACGGTATAAGATTTATTGCCAAAAAGCATTGTTACCACAGAGAAATAATCTACCAAACACAAATTTCCTTACTTTTTGTGCTAAGTTTATGTATATAAAATGAGAAATTTGCCTTCTTCTCTGCCAATGCCAAAACAGCTGACTCGTTTGGTGTTTGGTGGATTGGATGATTGAAGTTTGAAGAAACAAGACATATTGGCAATTTAACAATTTATTAATTTCACAAACAGGAGCCTCAGTAGTGTGTGGAAGAACCATACACAGCCACAACAGCCTGGCACCTCCTCCTCATGCTGGTCACCAGCCTGGTCACACACTGCTGTGGGATGGCATCCCATTCTTCAACCAGCAGTCCTGACCTCAACCCCATTGAACACTTGTGGGATCAGCTTGGGCGTGCTGTTCGTGCCAGAGTGACCAACACAACCACGTTGGCTGACTTGCGACAAATGCTGGTTGAAGAATGGGATGCCATCCCACAGCAGTGTGTGACCAGCATGAGGAGGAGGTGCCAGGCTGTTGTGGCATTACGATTCATCCTCTGGGTACTGTGAATATCTGTACCAAATTTCATGGCAATCCATCCAGTAGTTGTTGGAATATTTCAGCACTCTGGTCCAAAGTGATGAACCAATCAGCCAACCAACTGACATTGCGATCCATATGCCATGCCGCTAGCATGGCTAGTAAAAATATGAATATATCTTTTATTTTTAGGATTAAGTTTCTCTGTTTGTAATAAGCCAGAGGGTCTGCAATTATACAGGTTAGTCAGTCATTAGTGAAGTGATTTTACAACAATCCATCAAGTCTGCAGTAAGTAAATGATAATAAGTTGGTAATAAATGGGTTTTAGTCCTCATTCTCTGCAGAGCTTTTCCAAAAGGCAAGAGGTCAAATGGTCCACTGGAGAAGTCTTCCTAATAAATGTAAGAGTTAAGTAAAAGACAAAGCAAGTGTCATGCTGGAGAAGGATATAAACCAGCCAAATGGAATTTTACAACCTGGCAGCACAGAAGTTGTTCTTCTTAATGGTTTATAACTTATACATTAAGCTATAAAAGTTACAACTTCTAATCTTTTATAAAGGGTGCCTTCTGAGAGTGGTACCACATTGGTAAATCTAAATCCTTCTCAAGAAACAAAAAAAAAGCACATACATATATTTTGCGGGTATCTAGATGGCCTGTGTTTCCCTATGGATGATCCTTTTAAGTTAATGAACATTGTATATGAAACTGTTGCCACATGCTGGCCTTAGCATCGACGGCCAAGGGTGGAGGATGATGCCAGAAAGATCAGGGTGATGTGATCTGATTTGATTTATAATGTGTGCCTGACCTTTACTACCTGTGTTGGCACTCGAGGAGAGAAAGTTCGATACGGGGAGAGCATGAGATACAGGGAGGAGGTGGTGGTTCTTGGCGAGGAAGTAAGAACTAGACGGTGAGGCAATTAGGGAGAGAGGACACGTAATCTTTTCAGTTGTTTACACTTTAAGCTCCAATCGTCAGTGTCTTAACCGCTCTGTTCCACTGTTCAACTGTGTCTCTGTTTTTTTTTCACTTAGGCATAAAGACATTTTTTTCACCTCATCTCTAATTTCCCTTGTTTCTTGCCCTCTCCTTTTCTCTCTTCCACCTCTCCCTAACTGAATCTACATATCTATTTCTCACCCTGTCTGTCCCTCTGCCTCTCCATCTCTCTGACTATGTTAATTATTAAGTGTATTTGTAGTTTATCTGTTGGCTGAGATCCAGGTTTCTGACTGAGAGACTAAAGCTTTACCTAAGGGCAGTCATATGTGGAGAGGTGCAGAAACAGACAGGGAGGGCACGGAGAAAAAGCGGTTCGTAGAGGATGGGGAGTGTATGTGCACGGGAGAGGAGAGAGGCAAAAAAAAAAAATGAGAGAAATGATACGGAATGAAGATGGGAAATTATATTGCACTACATAACGGAAGAGGGATAGACAGAGAGAAGGAGGAGTGAAGCAAAGACAAAAATAATTGGGCCAAAGAGATGGGGAAAAGGGCTGTAGAAGAAAATGTGAGATGATAGAGGGAAAGGTTGAGTGTGAGCGTAACAGAGGGACAGAGGAGAAGACGTTTCCCCTGTGTTTCATCACTGATGTTGAATGATGGGCCAACCGTGGAAATACTCCCATCTCATCCATCACTCACACCTTGACCCTGCCCCGATCCTTGTTTTACTATGCGTGCGTGTGTCTAAGTGTGTGTGTCAGGTTGATATAAGCTGCTGTAATTTACACAGATAGAACAGGATTAAAACGAACCTCCCCAGTATTGAGCGAATGAAGAAGGGAGTTGCTGTGTGTGTGAGTGTTTATCTGTGCGTATTAATTGTGTTGTGTTCCAGTCCAGACAAGATGCAAGCGGATTGTGAAACTCAGAAGTCAGTTCCCACGGTGAGATGGGGGTTCCCATGGCAACCACAGCAAAGGGAGGACACTGGATTACCCTCACTCTCTTTCCTCTCTCTTTCCCCTCTCTCGCTTTTTCTCTCTCTGTCTCAAGGGTGATAAAGGATTGTACTCTCATTAATTTTTCCGCCCTCTCGAGAGCAAAGTGTCCGGGAAGGGGACTCTGTGTGTGTGTGTCCATGTGCATGCTCCAGGCTTTGTTATGTATGCGTCCTTGGCTCTTGAATACGTTCCTGTCATCCATTCAGCAGTTTTCACATTTGCGCTCAAATGTGAGTGTGTATGTGTGCATCTCTGTGTTTCTATGAAGCCAACACAATCTTTATTTTAACTTTCTACTTCAGACTATTTCTCCCTTTAAACCTCTCTGCTTTCCACTTCTGAGCCGTGCTCTATCTTCCAGTTTGACAGCTAGCAAGTAACACAGATGCACACACCATACGCACGTTTAAACTTAAACTGACTTCAAATGTCTTACTGACTGTTTCATGGTAGCCGTTTGTCTTTTGTAGTTGCGACTATTAAACATGTCAAAATGTCAGAAGTTGTGCTTGTAAATAAAAGTTGATACATTTAAGCTTATTACTGTTACTGTTTCCAACCTTGTAAAAGTTGGGTTTTTTTATTAGTACATTCAGCACTGTCCATACAAGTTAGATTTTTCCGTCTGTGAAGCACACATTCACCCATGGAGTTGTGTGTGTATGCTCAGAGATATTTTGTAAGTCCAGTTTAGTAATGTTCTGTACACTGCAATATAGACTTGGCTGGACCATTAACCCTTCCTGTCCACCATGAACTTGTTGTTTATGGCGCTTTTTCAATGCTTTTGACGCTTTTTTTAAACGTTTTTGTCAATTGTTTTAACGCTTTCTTTGTACATGATCAATAAACCTAATTTAAATGACATTCTACCTAATTTGAGTTAAAACAAAGCAGAAATTATGAATTATTTTGACATGTTACTTACTAGTTAAGATCAGAGGATGTTGAGTGGATCACAGACTGGTATATTGTATGTCAAAGTTTAGTCAGGATACTCTTTTAAAACCATTTAAAACATTTTTTTTCAAATGCTATAAAATTGAATAAAAAAACACAAATGCAATGAAAGTAATCATTAAGTTTACCTGCGAAGAATGTTGCATTGTTTCTATACAACGTACATCCATGCATCCAAGTTATTCTTGGGCAATTTGGTTGAAAGAAATCCATATTTCTGTTATAAAAAACAACACAAAGGTTAACGTCTACCAGTCAGTTTCCTCAGGGTTTCCTCTGGGTTTTTACAGACATTACCATTGGCTAGATACAGATGGGTGAGAAATCAAAGAAAAAAATCTGAATATGTGAACGGAGAAACAAAATGAATGCAGATGATTCCACACAGGGCACGAGGGGTCACTGAATGGTTTGATGAGAATGATAATTGATTGAATAGATGTGAACTATATCCTATCATCCTCACAGTCACCAGATCTCAATGGGAGATGTTGAAGTGACAAGTTAGGCTCTCCAATATCTTTTGGAAGAATCGTGTTCATCAGTCCAGTAGTAGAGTTCCCGAGACTTGTAGAAGCTAGGACAAAGAGCACTGAAGCTGTTCTGGCAGCTTGTGGTGGGACGATATGCTTTTGTCCCGATTCGATTCTTTCACAATACATGGGTGCATGGGATTTGATTTGTATTGCGATTTTCATTTATTGCGCTTCTAGAAGTATTGCGATTCGGTGATATTGAGTATTGCGAACTAATTGTTTTCTAAAAAGAATGCACATCACATGTCAGTCAGTCAGTGTGAAATATATGTGTAATGTAAGTACATAACATGTATTTTCAGCTTTCTGTTTTGTCTGTTTTGCTAGAAATGGATATGATGTAGTCGCCGTCGGTGGTACCATATAAACAGAAAATGTTTAGGTCAATCTTTGGGAAAATTAATTTAAAAAAAAATTTGATTCCGGTGAAAAGAATCGATTTTAAACGATACAAACGATTATTGATTTTTTTCCCCACCCCTAGTTGTCACCCATGCGTAATTCCATTATTTGAACCTTAATGGCAAAATGAGTAGGACTATCCTTAAAAAAACAATGTATAGACTCATACAAAAAGAATCAATCATCAATTATGACCCACTAGAAGTGTCTGCAGAGACCCTGCCCTCTGCCTGTATTTTTTTATTTATTTATCATTTTTGCTGTGTTAGGGACATTTCTGGGCCATCACCCTCTATAAAAACGTAGCGACTAGGTGCCAGATCGTAAGCACACATCCAAGAGGAAGCTAAGAAAATGGCGGACACAGTGTCAAAAAAACGCAAATATAGTTAGGCGAAACGCCAAGAAAACAAAGCTTGTTCCAAAACCAGAATGTGGTGATGATACAGCTTGGATTAGGATTTACTGCTTACCGACATCTTGACAGGTACTAGCCAGAAAATTCTAAGAGGAGGACACCAGGATGGAGCTGAAGTGAAAAGTGCCAGAAGCAATCTACTTGGCTTGTCGTGATTGGCTGAGACTCCTGTCAATCAACCTAATTAGCTAAATTTGCAAGGAAATGTTCTAATATTGATTATTGTTGTTGTAATCAATGTTCAAACTCTTCGGTGGTGTTGATCCTTAACCTTATGTCACATGGTTTGAGCGTGTGAGCATATTGGCCATCCTGCTAAACTGTGTAACTCTAGGGATGTTCCAGCCCTGTGACCACACACCTTTCCTGCTGCAGGTAAAGCACACACACACACACACACACACACACACACACACACACACACACACACACACACACACACACACACAATCTGAAATTTCAAACTAATTATGTTCAGCTCTGAGACTTCATTATCAAGGGACTAAAAAGTTTTTGCTTTAATTTCCCCCCCACTTAATCAGTTTACACTAATCCTCTGTGTGTGTGTGTGTGTGTGCGCACAGGCTCTGGATGATGGGATCTTTGCGTTTTTTGCCGGGGAAATGGTGGTGAAGATGGTGGCTCTTGGGGTCATAGGTCAGAGCGGTTACCTAGGCGACACATGGAACAGATTGGACTTCTTCATTGTTATAGTTGGGTGAGTGTTTGACAGTTGCACACACCCACTTGCACACGTACACACGCAAATCTGACATTAAATATGAGCCAAAATTGTGTGTGTATGTGTGTCTTTTGTGTGAAGCTTAGACACTTGTTTAATGCCAGTTAAATGTCAAACGTGTGTGTGCGCGTGCTTAGACGAACCGGCGGAAATTTGTGTGTGTGCGTGGCAGCTCCGCAGAATGACAATGGCATCATTGGGTCCTGAGAGACAGAGACCTCGGTGATTGGTAGTTAAAAGGCTATGTATCCCAGAGACAGTGCACTGCGTTCTGCTGGATTCCCTGTAGGGGTTTAGGGTTTGCCAAGGTCAGGCTGATCAAGATGCCAGTGACACAGCGGTGGCTTTCCCTCTCCGCAGAATGCTGGAGTACTCGCTTGATGGACACAACGTCAGCCTATCAGCTATCAGGACTGTCCGGGTTCTCCGCCCCCTGCGAGCCATCAACAGAGTTCCCAGTGAGTTTTTCTCCTTTTCCCTCCAAGATACACTGCACTCAGAGAGTATTATGGCCGTTTGTCTTTTATTCTTTTGGCTCTGTGCTCAAGTACATTGAATTTTAAATGAACCAGTGACTGTAAGGTTAAAGAGCTGACTGTAAACTTCTCAGAGCGTTCACATCCAAATTGGGTGAACCGTATAGGACTCTCCTGACTTTAGGACAATGCAGCAGGTCAAAGGCTGCAAACAAAGAAGAGAGAAGGCAATTAAAAAGGTTTTTATGCTCACACTGTATAAAGTTCTTGACTGTTTGACTTGCTGAAGACCAGATTAAGGGCAAAAAGCCCTCAAGACAAGCAAGAAGTGAAGATGACTGCAGTACAGGCTTGGCAGAGCATCAGCAGGAAAGATACCGAGTGTCTCCACAAGTCTGTAGGTCACTTCAGAAAGCCACTGACTTAATATTAAATAGGATGACTGTGCAAGACTTCTTTCTGTTTCATTCCAACCAACTTCCTGTCCCCTATAATTGGTGTACAATGTATAAAAAGGGATGCAATTCCTATGTTGTTCATCTGACATGGGAACACCCTCAGCTGAAATTCAGCAATCACATTCATAGCCAAGGCAATAAAGAATGTGTCAGTGTCCTTGTACTCTGGCTGCACTGTTAATTCCACTTCATTTCATCGCTATTAACAGCTGCAGCTTTCCTTTTGATGGATGCATGTTTAAACAAATCAGGATACAAAGTCATGGTAATCATTTGGATTCTCACGTTGTTCTTGGCCAGCCAACTTAATTTTTCTTTTTTGACTACACTCTGTGATCTTGGCACAAGTGTGTTTGGAGTCTAGAGGCAGTGAATTGAGGAATTGTATCTGTGCTCTTCAGCAGAGTGTAGGGGAGGCCAATTATTAGTTAGTGTTACATTTAGCTGATCCAAAGCGACTTACAATTGATATATATGTAAGAGGTTGCCTGCCTCTGTTTAGTGTCTTGCTCAGGTACATATTGGTTGATATATCGCAGTGGAAATCGAACCCAGGTCTCCCACACCAAAGGCATGTGTCATATCCACTGCGCCATCACCAACCCTAATTATTTGACATTCAATTAATTGCACTGCTCCAGTTTTGAGGAGGAATACATTCAGAGCGTTCTCTTGTCTGGCCAACACTTCCAATTTAAAGTTACATGCAGATATTTGCTAGGCAAGGCAAGGCAGCTTTATTTGTATAGCACATTTCAGCAACAGGGCAATTCAAAGTGCTTTACAAAAAAAATAAAAAAAAATAAAAATTAAAAACAGATAAAATACGAGAATAAACGTTACAGTGCAGTATAAGAAATTAAACATTGAAGAGCAGTTAAAAACAGTTAAACATATAAAAGCAGATAAAATACGAGATTACTTTTACTCTCCTTTTACATTCCACTATTGGTCCCCCTGGGACGTGTGTCTTACTCTGTTTGCCACCCATTCTGGCGTGGAAAAAGTACTTTTATTTTAAAATATAGTCATCACTATAAGTCTTTGTTTTTATATCTGGAAAGGAAAAACTTCGCAAAACCCTTTTGGTTGAATTCACACTTTGTTGTAATTAGTGATCTTATTTCATTTCAACCTTAAACCCTTTACTATTCGTAAAAGGCTGGTTTCTTAGTAAAACCCACACAATGAAATCTGGAATAATGATGACAAACAAAGAAAAAAAAACAACTGCAACTTCAATATAAGATTTAAAGAAAGGCAACATCAAAAAGATAGGTCTTCAGCCTTGATTTAAAAGAACTGAGAGTTGCGTCGGAGCTGCAGTTTTCTGGGAGTTTGTTCCAGATATGTGGAGCATAAAAACTAAACGCTGCTTCCCCCTGTTTAGTTCCGACTCTGGGGACAACAAGCAGACCTGTCCCAGACGACCTGAGAGGTCTGGGTGGTTCATAGTGTAGTAGCAGATCAGAAATGTATTTTGGCCCTAAACCGTTTAGTGATTTATAAACCAGCAAAAGTATTTTGAAATCAATTATTTGAGGCACTGGAAGCCAGTGTAGAGACTTCAGAACTGGAGTGATGTGATCCACTCTCTTGGTCTTAGTGAGGACTCGAGCAGCAGCGTTCTGAATCAGGTGCAGCTGTCTGATTGATTTTTTTAGGGAGACCTGTAAAGACACCGTTACAGTAGTCAAGTCTACTGAAGATAAAAGCATGGACAAGTTTTTCCAAATCCTGCTGAGACATAAGTCTTTTAACTCTTGATATATTCTTATGGTGGTAATAGGCTGACTTTGTAATTGTATTAATGTGGTTGTTGAAATTCAGATCTGAGTCCATGACCACACCAATATTTCTGGCTTTTGTCTGTTGTTGCTAGTATGTGCACAGTTGCCTATGGTGTTTGTGCTGTATGTGTGTGTGTTGGCAGGTATGCGTATCCTGGTGACCCTCCTCCTAGACACACTTCCCATGCTGGGCAATGTGCTGGCACTGTGCTTCTTCGTCTTCTTCATCTTTGGCATCGTTGGTGTGCAGCTGTGGGCGGGGCTACTGAGGAACCGCTGTTTCATGGGAGAGGATGTCAAGATGTGAGTTACCATAGTAACCCGCAGATGCCACAACAAGGGATGCCCTGGCCTCATTACTATTGTTTATTAAAACAGTAGTTACAAGCATTACTATGAAACTTGTGTTAAAAGTTTGCTCACAATTGGCTCAATCAATTATGATAAGCTACTTTCACTCAGCTGTTATTTCTAAGAGGGGATCAATATCACAGATAGTCTGATCTTGTCTGTTATCTAATCAGCTCCGTCTGGGAGGAGGTAAATGTGTTTTCTGCTGGACCCTCCAGCATTAGAGATCACAAATCAAGGGATTAAGAGGGCTAAGTGAATTTTGTGTGTCAGTATTTAGGGACTCTCTGTGGCTATTTCAACATGCACCCTCGCACCACTGCAGTTCTCTCATGTCATGCTCGATCACTGTCAAACTGACAGCGTTACACCATTGCTCTCACTCTTGCTCCTGCTCACATGTTCACAAACAAGATCAGATAATATCACATAACATCAGATAACATCATGGTCACCACCTGACCTTACATCTGCTCAACCATCCCACTCGGATAATAATCCCTGACAGTGGTGCAGGGAGAGGTGGGGGTGCATCCAAGCTGTTTATACTGTTTTACTGTTTTGGAGTAGTCGGATACAATTAATAAATTATAGTGAATGTACAGTTACTACTGTAACTTTATACTATACTATAATAAGTAATAGCTAATACTTATAATGATAATAATAATAAACGTTATTGAAATATCAGAAAACAAATCTGCACCACCATTAAATATAAGTAGATAGAATTAAAAAAAACAACAACAAAACAGAAAATAAATAAATAAAACACAGGAAACATAGTGGAACGGGAAACGGGATACAACTTTGGGCCGACAATAATTAAAGGCTTTTTTTAAAAGATACGTTTTAAGAAGGGATTGTGATTTAAGAGTGAGCAGAATGGACTACTCCATTACACAGCATTGTGGCAAAAACAAAAGCATCAGCACTGTACAAAAGTAATGAACAGCTATTTTTATTTTCATAATTTCTAACTATTTAATATCACAAAGGCAGGAGTCTGTGATTGACTTTCTAACATACTACAGCTGTATCAGGAAAGACAATATCACACTCTTGTGTCAAACTAGTTGATATCCACGACGCTCCATTTCCGAGTCTGCCGAGGTCCCGCCGGAAATTCCACCAGATGTCCCTCTTTTTGGCCAGATGTCCGTTACCTTCCTCTTTCTTTGTGTTGGAATTCTAAACTCCGTTCGATTTCTAGGGACTATGGTTAACTGCTCCTCAGATCTCTGCAGGGTAAATCCAGACAGCCAGCTAGACTATCTGTCCAATCTGAGTTTTCTGTTGCACGACTAAAACAACGTTTGAACGTACACATGTTCCACCAAAACAAGTTCCTTCCCGGGGCTATTTTGCAGCCGCACCGTGGCTCTGTCCGATTGTCATTGGTTTAAAGAAATGCCAATAAACCAGAGCCTGTTTTTCTCCCATACCGGAATGCTGTGTGGACTAGCCAGACCCTCCTTCGCAGCACTGTGGAGGAAGGTCTGGCAATGCGAGACTAGCAGACTAGATTAGCCTGCTGTCAAAGTAGCCTTTACATTTTTACCCAAAAATAATCCTTCTCTAGATTTTATTTTCAGTTAGCAATTTGTATTTTTTTCTGCTTCATAAACAGCAAAATTACTGTCTTAATAAGAAGTGAGGGAACAGTGCTCCTCTGTGACCCTTCTCTACACCACAGATGATTGATTGCTTATCTCTCCACTGCACCCTCTCTCTTTTCTTTTTTTCCCTTCATCTGTATTTCTCTCTCTGTTTCCTCATTTCCTCCTTAAGCACCCTTGTGTATTTTAGACTGTCTTTCTGTTTTGTTCAGAAAACAGACCTTTTGTTTGTTTTCCTAAAAATCCTTCAAACTTTACATGATTTTGTCCAGAAACGTGTTGTCCGTATTTTAGCCCTCATTTTGTTTTGTTTTGGCAGTTTAAAGCATAAGACCAGTGATATTCTATGTGTTTTCTATTGGACAAAAAACAGCAATGAATTGATTCGACTAACAAGTATTATCTGTGCAGCCAGAGTCTGACACAGCTTATTTCTCTGTGCTATAGAGCTCAATTGTCCAAAAAACTATTAAAAACACATTACTGAGCCACAGCGTTACACTGGGTGTCATGTTCCTTCATTTAAATGAACATGGGCACTATAGTTAATTTTGAGTCATTCTCACATTCACGGCCCTGTTGTTGTGATTACCCACTAGCTCACCAAATGTCTGTTAATCCATGGCTGAGTAAACTAAAAACGACAGTGTCCAGCTGTTATTTACATTTCTGTGACCAACTTTTAAAGATTAACATTAAGGATCAAATGGGCATGGGGCTGAGTGCCACAGACAGGAAAAAGAAGTAGAAGAAGAGAAAAAGACTCAAGCATTGTTGGTTTTGGCCTTTTCGGAGGATTTGCTGACAATAAGGAAACATACAGTCCGTGGTGAAAGAAGTATTGAGATCCTTTACTTAAGTACAAGTACTAATACAACATTGTACTCTGTTACAAGTAAAAGTCCTGCATTGAAAATGTTACTTAAGTAAAAGTATGTAAGTGTCATCAGGAAAATGTAAATAAAGTATTAAAAGTAAAAGTACTCAATGCAGAAAAATTCTCACATTTTAGAAACTGGAAATGAAAAAAGCTTCAAAAGCGTCAAAGTGTTTGGTTCCTCTGTTTACATTTAAATACTGTATATTAGTTAATAATACAATATTTTATACATAAATAAACAATAATGTCAAATGTTTGTTCTCTTCTCCAGGAGATATAACATCTCCTTCCTGAGTGGCTACTATCGGCCAGATGGCACCGATGACCACCCCTTCATCTGCTCAATGGAAAGGGAGAACGGGATGCTTCGATGCTCTGATGTGCCTCGCCGCCGTGTAGGCAGGACTTCCTGCTTCCTGGGTGCTGAGGAGGCCCTTCCAGAGATGGGAGTAGATGAATCAGTGTCATGTGTAAACTGGTACCAGTATTACAATGAGTGTCGAGCCGGGGAAGTAAACCCACACAAAGGAGCAATTAACTTTGATAACATTGGATATGCATGGATTGCCATTTTTCAGGTAAATGTTTGAAGTATTTATATAAAGGGATACATCTTTAATCAATAAATGATGATGCACACTACGTGCCACACATTACTGCGATTACTCTGGGTGTTTGCTTTTATACAGGTAATTACTCTAGAAGGTTGGGTAGACATCATGTACTACGTCATGGATGCACATTCTTTCTACAACTTCATCTACTTCATCTTCCTTATTATAGTAAGTGCACGCACGCACGCACACACACACACACACACACACACACACACACACACACACACACACACACACACACACACACACACACAAAACAGCTAGACAACATATACTGTACCATGTGTTACAACAGTGTGTAATGTGTGTCTTGTCATGACCAGGTGGGCTCCTTCTTCATGATCAACCTATGCCTGGTTGTCATAGCAACCCAGTTTTCTGAAACTAAGCAGAGAGAACACGCCTTAATGAAGTCAGAGCAGTGCGCCCGGCAGCTCCACCAATCAGTTTCCACGCTGGCCAGTGACAGCCAACCAGGAAGCTGCTACGAAGAGATCATCCGCTACCTGGCGCACCTGGGCCGCAAGGCGTGGCGACGACTCTTCCGCTGCTATGCTCAGGCACGCACACACTTTCACTGCGTTTGCGTGTGCCAGAAAGACAGAGGAGGTGGAGCTGCCAGAAGGGGCGGAGTTGGGGAAATGAACGGACTTGCCCACCGGCACTCAGGACACGTTCCAAACGACCTGTTGCACCTTCACCAGCATTATCATCACCATCATCAGCGTCATCATCAGCATCAGCAGCCTCAGCAGCCTCAGTCTGAGCCTGCTGTCAGAAATGGAGGGAATGGTTTTAATTATCCCTTTATATCGCCCCTTCTCAGTCAAATGGATTTAAAGGACCAGGACCAGAAGAGGCTGGTTGCCACGGAGAACGTCAACCGACTGCCGCAGCTGGTGGTGGAGCATGGTGAGAACGAAGGGGTGTATGTGTGTGTATGTGAGTGTGTTGGTGTGTTCAAAATCACATCCTTACATACCATCATACTATGTATGACGTAAAAATTGAGTATGTACAGTAGTTTGTTTCAACTGCATAGTATGTGGATTTTATGTTTGCGAGAAATGCCCAGATATATACGAATATCTGAGCGTGGAACGTAAGCTTACTGGACATACTCAATCTGCCCCAAAATGCATTGCGGCTCTTCAGACTGTCCAATGAGAGACTGCAAAGTGGTTTAAATAATTAACCATTGGTCAACCATTCACAAAATTATGAATGATGGCGAGTGAAGTTAAAGCCCCCCATGAGGAACGTAAGTAATGACAACAACACTGTCAACGCAGCCACATGACGCAAGCCTTCGGTGATCATGCACCTACTCCTTATACGTTACAAAACCCATTACTAACCTGTTCAAGAGCAGTAAGGCGACATCCGTGTCTGACCTCAGTACCTTTTCTTTCTCAGTGCTTTCCAACTAGGAAAAGGGAAAAGCCACACCAATGGTTATCAGTGTTTGTCTTTGCCGGTCATTTTCTCTTTTGCTGAAAGTGTGGGTCTTTTCTTAGCAGTACAATCACTGACGGAAACATTTTGTGGGCGCTTCTTCGGGTTTTCAGCCATTCCTTCACCTGTTGCAGCTGTTCTCTTCATCTCCAAAGCTGAATGCTGCTGTTGCACCTTTCTCAGGTGACATAAAACGCATCACTCAAGCTGCTGGGCGTGAAAGTCGCCGGACTACACTATTTTGTAAACATAGCCATACTGAGAAATACAGAGACAGTTTTGTGGAGCTGTAGCAACTCATTTGGCAATGGCTTGAATGTAACGGACGTTCATTAACATAAAATAGTCGCGCACTATAGCTTTAATAGGCACAGTTAAGAGAAAAGGCACGGGAGCTCACATAAATGATGTATTGCATAAAACATATTTAACACTAAAATATTTAATCATTTTAATTTGCCTTAAAATAACACTGGGAAATATCACATTTGTGATAAACAGTTTTCATTCAATGGTAGGTCAGACTGATAACGTCGTGATTGATACAGTCGTGATGCAGAGGGGATGTATTGCTGCTAATGGCATACTTAATTTAGTAGGCAGTATGCAGTACATACAGATTGAGTATGTATATACAATTTTAAACAGCCTGTGAGTGCAAGTGCTCTCAAGGCCATAGCTTGTCAACCTGGGCCTTATAGGGGTGGATGCACTGGTTTGGCGGTCCCCTGTATTTTAGCAACGTTAGCGGTGTTAATTCTTTGGATAAAAAGAAGAGTTGTCAGCAAAGCTTTAATGAGCCTGATTGTGTTTGTCAGAGTGATTTGGGTAACTTTGCTGTTATTTCTTTTAATTCCTTCTTTAAAGAAATAATCTTTGAGGCTCAGTTCACCCAAATTACAGCACAGTGTATTTTCCCACTCACGCTCAGCAGCATTTAGACATGCAGATCACAGACATCTGCCACCTCTGACAGTGGATTTAAAAAAAATGTTGGTTCTCAAAGCATTTTAAAAGAAGAAGAGCTTCTGTATGCTGGAGTCTGCACATTTTTCTTGAATACATTAACAAGCTTTCAGTCATAGACCTTGATCAGGCCTACAAGGCAAACGGAATGCAAGAACCCTGTGGTGTATTTATACATTCAGGTAATTAGCCCCAAGGCAACACATCTGTTTATCCCTTACATAAGATCACACCCTGTGTATTGTAGTCCCAAGGGATTTGTGGACAAAAAAGTGAAATGATGTATGAAAGGGAAGGAAAACATATATACAGCGGTTGCATACATAAACGATGTGAAAAACATCAGGCAAATGCTGTCATAACTCACAACACTATAGTTTAAAATGCCAAATTAGAGCATACTGCTCAAGTCAAACTTCTTATTCAAGCCTAAAGGTTGAAGTGTCAACAACTGACAATCGATCCAAAAGATTTCTCTCTGACCTAACCTTTTATCCAGCGCTCCTCCTCTAGGCTTAATTTCCTGAAATCTGAGGGATAAGGTAAGAGTTAGGATGTGAATATTCATAAAAAGAATTTGCAACAGTATATTTGAGATATTTGCAACATCCTTTGCATTACATGGGATAACAACCCTGATTGAAAATATTTAACTTGTGAAACAAATGTGTTATAAAAGATATATATTTTTAAATTGAACAGCTGCATGTTTGGCCAGAGACCATGTCAAGTTACTCTGGAGAAACCTGTTTTTGACTTAAGAGCTTGTCCTTGGGGAATTTTTAAGGTTTAAGGTTTAGGGTTTGAAGGGGTTCTCCATAAAATTGCACTTCAATAAAATTGAGTGACTCACTTCAGAGAAACATAGAACTGGATGGTCAAAGTCAAAGCTGCAGACGGCAAGATATCCTGACTTTAAACCCCTGGTATGCTCCAAAAACACAACACGCACGCTTTCCATTAAAAAATTGCAGTCCCCAAGCCGAAATTATTGGAGATATTTTATCAGGCTTTACAAAGCTTCTCCAGTGTTAGAAGACATACAACTGTTTTTACAGGCTGAGTAGTACTCCCCATGATGAGTGACTTTGATGTGTAAAATCGGTTAAGCAACAGAGAAAATAAATATCAAATGTTAATACAATTCAGTAATAAATTCTAACTGTAGCTGGCACACTTCCCGTACACAAAAAATTGAGTAGAAATGATTCAGTATGGGGATCATGGGCCAAAACACTGAAAATCACAGCTCCAGATGTAATGATGCATCTGTAGCTTCAACATGTAACATCTCAAGCATTTGTAACGAAGAGCCATTTTCCAAGTCTGCCTTCTGAAAGTTTCCTTGCAGCCCACATTATCTATGGAATGACTGGATTGGATTCACTATATTAGTCTCCAGTAAAACATGATTTTTCTATTTCTATTTGTGATGACAAGTGAACTGCTCGTGCTAGATTAGTGTTTGTTGTTGTCATTGGAGCATTCCTCCCGAGCTGCTTGCTAATGAATTCCGCTGAAATCTTACTCCCGCTTCACTCCACACTTCGACCCCCCAACACACACATACACACACACACACACACACACACACACACACACACACACACACACACACACACACACACACACACACACACACACACACACACACACACACACACACAGACAGAAAGACACACACACATTCCTGTTCTAATAAAAGAACTCCCCCTCTGCACAAAAGCATCCCAATTGCACATTTGCTTCCATATTATTGCATTTTTGTCACCCAGAAATGAAATGAAGGTGCTCTCCTTTACCGAGCAGAGAATATATTGAATGACAGAATGTCTGCAGAAGTGCAATACAGAATCCACTATTTGCTTTTAACCTTGTGCATGTATGATTTTTGTGGCCCATGTCTTTATCACCTCCTCCTTGTGTCTGTGCAGGTGGGTGCACTGGGCACCCTGCATTACCGTTGCCGGGTGAAGCCCTAGGAGAGTCCTCAGTATGCCCGTATCGCATCTACTACAACCAACTTAGTGACAGCAAAAATGTTAATGAGCAGCCTGAAGACCAGCATCATGGGTACAGCAACTCATGCCATAGCAACAGCCCGTGTCACAGTAACAGCCCATGCCATTGTAGCGGTGATGCACAGGTGTCTGAGCCAAAGAAAAGGCTGTGTGAGCGTTGCTGGGCGGGACTTCAAACTAAACTGGAACTCATTGTTGGCAGCAGATACTTCAGCAGAGGAATCATGATTGCCATCCTTATTAATACACTGTCGATGGGCATAGAGTCCCATGAACAGGTATGTTATGTGTGTGTGTGTGTGTGTGTGTGTGTGTGTGTGTGTGTGTGTGTGTGTGTGTGTGTGTGTGTTAGTATAAGAGGCTGCATGTTTGTGTGTACATGCATAGTTATGTGCATGGCTCTTGCAGATTGGATGTGACTACAGTTTGATTGAAAATGGATGTGCTAATCACTGTGTCCAATAAACACTTACAGCGCCAAGCATATGGGCTCACGAAGGGTGTGTGTGCGTGTGTGTGACTGCGTGTGGGTGTGCACACCCATGTATCAGGAGGTGGAGAAACTCATAAGACCTGAAGTGTTAATTAAAGCGTGACCCTGGGACAGGAGAGAGAGAGTGAGAGAGAGGGAGGAGGGAAAGAGAGATTGAGTGGTGTAAAGACGGGGAAGAGTGAGAGAGGCGAGTGAGAGCGAATGGAAGAGTGAGGAGCAGGAGGAAGACAGATCTGACATTGTGATTGGCTGAAAGGCAGGGATAGACTGTGGGAGACGAGGGAAGATTGAGCTTGGTCCATTTCCTGAACAATATGACAGATCTGGATGGCCTTGACTTCTTGAATAACTAATGTTTAAGGATAAAGCCTTTTCTATTTTATCCTTTTTATTATCAAAAAATCCTTTGAAGAGACCAAAGCCAACAATGAAAGTGTATGAATGAATGTAGTGATATATGAATACGTTGCCAACGCCTCTGTGCCATAGAAATCAATTGTCATATAAAAACAATTTAGTACAAACAAAGAGCCATACAATTTCATTGGACTACATTCCCTCGTTTCAGTGAATGTGAACAGTGCGGTTTAGTCTGAAACACCTCAGAAACTTGTGTTTTTGATCTCTGGAGAGTAGCTCTGTCAGGCAAATGTCACTGAGCATGCTCAGAGACACTGTTACTTGTTTACACTGCTTTGTTGGTTTGACAAGCTGGGAGAAATAAACCAAAATGTTTGTATTCACTGTGATGAAGAAATGCCACCTTTTGCCACGGTACATGGTGGCTCTTTTATGTGTGCGATTGTTATGGCCTTTACTGCAATGCGTTTTTATCATAGTTTTTAGATGACAATAGCTCTATGGCATAGAGGTATAAGATATATTAGACTTTGGATATGCAGACAAAAAAAGGACTTTTAAATCAGTGGTTTTTAAACCTTGTCATGCCTCCGTTTGAAATCATGCCCCTTCCCTCCAGCAAACTAATTTAATTGGTATAAACCAATGATGATGATGTAAAAATCACTGACAAAAACTGCCAAATTGAATGTCATTTTATCTAGAATTTTACATGAACTAAATTTAGACTCAAAAACACACTCTCACTTATTTGTCAGTGAACCTAAGAGCAAGATTTTCTTATCTATCTTATTATCTTGGTAACCTTGCTAACATGAGAACACTCTTGTTCAACATGAATCAAATGAACTCAACCTTAGATGTGCTCCAACATATTTTCATTCTAGTCATGTGTGTGTCAAGTTAAGTCAATTTTATTTATATAGACTAATATCCCAAATTCCAAATGTGCATCAAGGGCCTTGGGTCCCTCCTGCAATGCCTCGCCAGCCCCAGCAGTTTGTGAACCACTGCTTTAAGTAATATCAATAATATTAATAATACAAGTATATTCACTCAATCTACTCCAAATGATTATGGGTAAAAACACACCTGCATTCAAATCCAGGAGCAGCTTCTCTCTCCATATCTAAGACCTCCACTGTAGCCTTGAATAGCATTTCAGAAATTCCTAACATGTTGACTTCTGCTCTCCTCGCTGCCAGCCAGTCTGTCTCTCTTTATTTGTTCTTTTTTCTCTCTGCCTGTCCAATATCTGTACATCAATCTCTCCCTTTTTTCTCTCCACAAACACCTCTTCAGCCACAGGAGCTGACAGATATTTTGGAGATCAGTAACATGGTGTTTACGAGTCTGTTCGGTCTCGAGATGCTGCTGAAGCTCCTGGCTCTCGGCCTCTTTGGCTACATTAAGAACCCCTACAACGGCTTCGACAGCATCATTGTCATCATCAGGTGGGGGCTCTGGGTCGGGGTCTTTGACTCTAAGTTTACCCTAAATTGGGAATTCTGTTAGTAGATATTTATCTTGTCTTTGGAAAATCCTCACTGTGAGTCAGCACTGCAGTTACATCTCTCAAACTGTTACAGTGGCTCTGGCTCTGGCAGGGAATCCATATGGTTGTACTCTTAGTCAAAGGGGGCCTGTATTCACTCCATTATGTAGTACTACAAGCTAAATTATGTATCTGTGCTTGAAGGGCTTTGCTTGTTTACTGTGCCAGTGCACAGTGCTCTCACCTCGTTTATTGGCTGGTAAGTTGTAAACAGCATTGGCCCATTTCCTCTTTTCAGTTGCCACATTGTCACAAGAAAAATGACTTAACCCCTTCCCTACCTGGAAGGGAGGCTTTTGTGGGTGATACTAATGCTGACTTCAAAAGAGTTACAGCTGAGGTTAAGTACATATCAATTCCTTGGTTGCTTTAATGTGAATTTAACTTTGTGTTTATAATCTGCTTGTCATCGTTGTGTGTTTTAGTGTGTGGGAGATTGTGGGTGAGGCAGAAGGAGGCTTCTCGGTGCTGCGAACCTTCCGACTGCTGAGAGTTTTGAAGCTGGTCCGCTTCCTTCCTGCTCTGAGGAGGCAGCTGGTGGTGTTAATGAAGACCATGGACAATGTGGCCACATTCTGCATGTTGCTGATGCTCTTTATATTCATATTCAGGTATATTCTTTCTTCCTCTAGAGGCAATACTACAGGCTGAGACAAGCCAAACTGTTTTCTCAGCTTTGCCTCAGTTTTAATTATACCTCACAAAAATCCTAATCATTAATTGACCTTTTTCTCACGCTGTTACAGGGCATATTACCACATGCACCATCTCTTCTTACACATGCACAATTATTTACACAGGCAGCATTACATATCCATATTGAGTTACCGTGTAATGAAAGTAATGTATTTTCCCATTCTGTGTGTGTTTGCTTGTGTGTTGTAGTATCTTGGGGATGCATCTGTTCGGCTGTAAATTTGGTTTGCGACAAGATGGAGGAGACACCTTACCTGACAGGAAAAACTTTGACTCTCTGCTCTGGGCGACTGTCACTGTGTTTCAGGTTAGACAAACACACCGACATGCACTCACTCTCTCTCTCTCTCTCTCTCTCTCTCTCTCTCTCTCACACACACACACAAATACAAACATACAGATGTCTATTTGTATGAGCACACAGGTACATGAAATATTTAATTTAGAGCAATTTCCGATAAATGTTATTTTCAAAATTAATTGGGATGAGATTCAAACAGCAGCTGCCGTTGTTGCCAGTAGTAGCGATGCCAGTATTCTCCATTATTTCATTTGCTCCAATTTGCGAGTGCTCACACTTGATTTTTTAACAAAATATAAACGATATCCCAGTGGGCAGGTACGTTATGCTTCACAGGCAGAGTGGGAGGAAGAGTAATGAAACAAACACTCCACAGGAGCTTATTTAACACTGATGAACATCATTAATGTTCATCTGACAATGAGATATTAAAGGAAGAATCCACTTCTATTATTCTTATTATTATACTTACGACAGCTACAATGTAGGTTGCATCACTGGTCCGTTTTGTGGTTGACTGTGTATTTTTGTTATCCCCACATACGTTTGACTTCCACCACCTCTCTTTCCACATCTCCTCCCATCTGCAGATCCTCACCCAGGAGGACTGGAATGCGGTGCTCTATAACGGGATGGCCTCCACCACGCCGTTGGCTGCCCTCTATTTTGTCGCCCTTATGACCTTTGGCAACTACGTCCTCTTCAACCTGCTTGTAGCCATTTTGGTTGAGGGCTTCCAAGCCGAAGTAAGGGCAAATATGCTGTTTTATTTGAGCCACTTAGAGAATGAGGCAGAGAGAACGAGACTAATTGAGCTCTGTTGTGCTGATGATACCAAAGCTGCCTACAAGAGAATAATCTCCACCATCCTGCCTGTGTGGTTTCTCCCTCTGTCTCTTTATCTATCACTCTTTTTTCTTGTTCTTTCTCAGTTGTCCTCCCTTCCTCTATCTCCCTCTCTCTCTCTCTCTATCCCCTTGTCTGTCTTTCTCACTGACACACTCACACACACGCACACATGCATGCACGCACGCATACACCCCTCTCCGGGGTAGGATGTGTTTGATATCGCCTGCCATTCACAGCTGGTGAGCTTTTGTTGTTTAGTTTTCATCTTTTATCTCCAGCATCAGAGAACACGTCCTCTCTCTCTCTCTCTCTCTCTCTCTCTCTCTCTCTCTCTCTCTCTCTCATACACACACACACACACACACACACACACACTCTCATACAGATACCCTTTGCCAAAGCCGTCTGCCTCCATCTTTCTGGCGTGATTTTTAATTAAATTCAGGAAAGCTTTATTGGCGTGACTACAGGAGATCGCAGCCAAAGCCATGCACATAACTCAACTAGAGAACACTGGAGATCCCCTTCATCCGTCTGCCTCCCTCCTCCCGCTCTTTGTCTCTCTGTCTTTCCCTCTCAACTTGCTCATATTTCCCACTTTTACAGCAGTCAACAATCAAAAGTAAAGAAAAGGGAAGGTGACGATGACGAAGACGAGGATGATAGTGGGGATCCCAGTGATGTGTGTGTGTCTGTGTTTTTAGGGTGATGCCAACAGATCAGAGTCAGATGACGAGAGACAGTCGCTCTCCTTCGAGGATGAGGAGAAGTTGAGAGAGCTGTATGCTGCAGGTACAATCTCTTAGATTAATTTAGAACTGGAAACATACACATAACGACGATGACGAAACAATTTTGGTATCTTTATTTGAAAACGTCACAATGTGTATCCTTAAATTACAAAATGTAAACTGCACTACATGTCCTCAAATTTTCTCTGGGACCTTTGGGCCAAAACTGTGAAAATAAGTCCAGAGTATTAATAACCTGGAATTATCCTTTAACAAAAATGTTTGCATCTGTTTGTGTGTGTGCAGAGCTCAAGATCCAGGCCATGATGCTGAGCCCCAATGGTCTCCTGAACCCAAAAGCCTCCATGCCCCACCCTCCTCCTCCTCTGCCGGTCATTACACATACTGCAGCCACGCCCACCATAAACTGCAGCCAATCACGGCGGGCCAGTGGTGTTTCCATGGACATCCACAGCCTTGAGCAGAGGTCACTGGTGAGCCTTGGACACCTGCTTCTACTTCTACTATGCCCACATTAAATATCAGTAATAAAGTTGATTTACAGAAGCACTCAAACTGAAAATGATGTAATATATTCAAAAAGGAGATAAAGTCAGGTCGTGCTGTACTTTAAATATGATTAGGAAGACGAACGTCTAAACTATAAAACTAGGGATTTGTGATTGTTTTGCACAAGTTAAAAAGCTACAATAACAACAGAGTTTTATAATCCAAATGAGAAAAAGTAACATCTTAAAGACTTCTATTGAAGGTACCTGATGAGTTTTGTTTGCTTACATTCAGTATTTCTTAACAAAACCCATCGTGGGCATTGTTAAGACCTAACAAATGACTTGAATGCATTTCCTTTCTCATGAAAAACATTTGCAAAGCCAAACATCTTGCAACCAGCATTTTTCCGCCGGCCTGTTCTTTTTACTCATGTCTCGGGTCTGTGTGTCAATATGTCTAATATCCGAGTGGATCCAAGCGGAGTTACAATCAGCTCTGATCATGTGGTGTGTCAGAATCATCACAGGAGAAAAATGTGGTTTTTGATGCCTGACAGAGAGTGTAACCTGTGCACTGCAGAGTAAAGCTCTTTTCGATCATTTCTGCCTGTTAATTGGTGGCACGCTGCTGTCAGTGATGGTGTTCTCTCCAGCTGTGGATGTTTGAGTGACTGGTGATGGGGATATTCCACTGAAGTTTTCCTGGCCTTTTTGTTACATTTAACAAGTAACGTAGTTGCTTTTGACTGTCATCTCCTTTTTTGAATTCACACAGCACTGCACCTTTTTCCCCCCCCGGTACAAGCACAGTGTTTTTTGTTCTCTAAAAAGCTTTTATCATTTATCGCATTTTACTCCTCTGTCTCTCACACATTTAATATCCTCGTCCCCCCTATTTATGTGCACAGTTTGCCACGTGGAGTAACGCTCCCTTGTCATTGATCAAGCTTTGACACAAATTAGGAGAGTTTGTTTTGATGCAACAAATCTTTCAAATCTCGCTAATACAAACACAGCACAAAATTAGATCACATAGAGGCTTGAATTGAGATCGTATTTCAATTAATCAGAAAGCCCATTGTGTTTGTCCTCATGTGCAGGCTGGTGTTTGCTCCAAAAATTCCACAGGGTACCTTTAATCTGTTAAGAATTAAATGTTATTTGTACTTAAATC